>NW_020837973.1:10754597-10821590 GCF_003676395.1 Aethalodelphis obliquidens
ATATATATATATATATATGGCAGAGAGACCCACATCTGGGTTTTTTCTTCTCCTTTTGCTGCAAGACCTCAACTTGTGACTGAATGTGTCCCTGTGCTAGGAGAGCTGTTTTGGGAAGCTGTGCCTTGGAGTTTTCCAGACCTTATAACACCCTTCTGGTCTCTCAGAAAAGTGGGTAAGACAGACCAGGATGAGTCCTAGTGTAATTATTTATACAACCCCCTTTGCTGTTCAAGCTGAGATGGGGAGGGTTGGAGGTGTGATGAGGGAAGGCAAAATCTGGACCTTAAGTGACCTACAAGGGAGGAATGTCATCATAAACTATAACTAATAAAAATATATTTAGGAACCCTCAAAACAAGTACCAGAGATTATAAAAACCTTTAAAGCCATTAAGACCCTGGAATCCTGTTTGGGGGAAGCAGGGAGTTGAGTTTTCTTTCTCTATCATAAAAAATAATACAGAAACATGTCCTCACAGGGAAAACAGCTCAAAAATTGTCACCCATGACTCTGCCACCAATAACCTTGTCATAGACTGAATGTGTTGGCCATCACTTCTTTCCATGTAATAGCATACCGTGTCCCTGAATGTTTACCAAAACTTACGTTACTTAAATTCACTAACTTCATGAATGTTTGTAATTAAGTTCAAACCCTATTTTATTAATGATACATGTAAGAGTCTGGGGAAAAAGATGCGTGGGGTATGTATTGATTATTATGTTTAGCCAGTTTCAGTGTCCATTTTCAAGTCCAAGAAATTCCAGACTCACTTTGGGTGTTCCCTATCTCCTAGTGATCCATGGACTCCCAAAATACATGAAATACAAAATTATTAACTATCTAATTTAGCTATTATCAGGTCTATACCCAGTATTACATTGTGTGTGTATCTTTATCTAAGATTACTTTATATACAGATTAAGAGTCAAGCCATCTCAAGCACACATTTTTGAGGGGGTTTGCTTATGCATTATAGCTATCTACAGAGCACATTTCAAATCCTGAGTATAACCTCCCTATTTTATTTTCTCAAATCTTCATAGAAAAATCTCTATTCCTCCTCTTCACATTTTTTGTCTACCTTTTAATTTATCCCATTCTCAGTTTTTTCTATGTGTTCTCAATAGTGCCATGAGAATTGTAGCTCTTGCACACTGGTACCCCATTTCTATGGAATGTGATAAAATAAACAAATAAATATATGAAAAAATCTGTAAGAAGGGAAATCCCTGTTTGCCAAGAACTATTATGTAACATTTTTGAGTGGAATTATTTTTTAATTAATTAGGATACAATTTTAAGTGTCTAATTCCACAATGCAAATATAGAATGCAAACAAGCCTGAGTGATGAAGTAATTGAACTTGTGAGTATACTATTCAGCTGTGGAATTTTCAAGACTGGATTTAGATGGGATAAATAGCTAAATTCAGGTTAGGTTGAGTTATAACTTGAGGATGGTTTTGATTTTTTTCAAAATCATTTATTCTAGAATGAGAATTAACAACTACATCAGGAAAAAAGGAAAACAGTGCACTAACCTCTTAAGATTGTTGGGAACAGCCCTAGACAGAAGCCACATACTCTGTGAATGTATTATCAGGTTTGGTTGCAATGGGCCAGAGAATTCCAGCTGGCTAGTTTTTTTAATTGATGTGATCCTCAGTTAAAATTTTCCAGCTCTAATTTGGTTGAGGATTATTAAGTAAAATGGAATAATGCTCTTTGAGACTAGACTTTATAGTGGTGAATCTTGCCATCAATGTCAGTGCAAGTAGATTATATTTTTAAATCCTGTAGCAAGATAATAACCTTCAGTTTTCATAGACCAAACCATCACTCCATCCAAAAGTTGCCTCAAATATTTTTTAGGAAAAACTATGTCCAAACACTTACCAAATACCACAAAGCATATTTATTTCTCTTTAGATTTAGTATCAGAAGGGTAACAGCATTACAGTATATCAGATATGCCATGAAAACACTGCTTTTCAGTGATACATTCTACATCCTAATTTATATTTCATTACCTTTTCTGCAACAAAGTAATCCTAGTGTATGCAAAACTCCATTAGGATGATTCCTCAAAGGGAATAAAGGTATTTTAACATTTTCTTGTCCATGAGGTATCTAGTTTAATGTGCTTGCTCTGAAACTATAAAGTAGTATTTTTAACTTTAACATAATTTTCTTCAGATCAATAAACATAATCAGATTCCTTATTTCTGTTTCTCCTACTAAAAAGGCATTTAGCTTTAAAATTATGGAGAGTAATCAACTTATTATACTGTATTTAAATTATAAAATTAAAATATGATTTTTAAGTTTAAAAAGTATTAAGATTTTCAAAGCATTTATTATAGCTTCAATATATTTTTGTTGTAAATATTGATATGTAAGGTTAAATGTTTTAGTTAGAATTTAAAATTAAAGTGTTTCCTTTATTTTCTATGGTATAAATAGAGTTAATTGCAAAGTATACAATGTGAAATTGTCAAAATGATTTTATATTCTCTTTTTTTCCCCAAAGTGGATTCCCTCTTTATTTTGTATTATTACTAGAATTATGCAGCATAAAATCAATAACCAATTGTCATGGTGCGGTCATGACATTCAGAGCTTATTTTCCCATTTATTTTTAACTTATTTTAACAAATATCAGACACAAAAACACTGGAAAATATCTATGGATCAAAATAATAATCTAAACTGAAATAAACAATATCAACACAAAATATCTGTAACCACCTCATTCCTGATTTTTCTTTATTCTAGCTTTCACTAGTATTCAACAAATTACAGACAGCAAACACTTCTAAAACAAACAAAAATATAATTATTTTACTACTCTAAATAAAATCTTAAATGAACCTTAGTTGCTCTATTGGTAGTAAACTAAACCTTTCATGAAGGCACATCCCACAGTATAGAATTTAGATCATACTTATTTTATAAACTCATCTCTCAGCACTAAAATCTTATGTAACCTCTTAAGCAACCTCTTCAGGTAACCCACCTTCTCATGCTATCCATATATTTTTCTATTTGATTATCACAGCAAATTTGCATTAAGTATTATAATACTCTCCATTACAAAGACAAAACAGTTTTGTTCAAAATTTGAGTGACATGTCCAAAAGGTCACACTACTAAGAAATTAGAACAACTGGATACTAATATCTTTTTCTTGCCTTCTTGGTCACTGAAGAAGCAGTTCCTTTATGTTCTAGATATCAACACGTCATCTTTGAAGAGGTAGCATAACAAGTACTCAGGGAACATTAGGGTTTATAAATCAAAGTTATTTTGATACTTTCTTTCTTGCATATAACTCAGGGTTTCTTGAGCTGAGCCACTGCATACAACTCAGTAAAGCTAAGTTCTTTTAGAGAAGAACTCCATCCCTGCCTTTTCTGGAATTCTATCTCACTGATCTCAAATGGTAGACATAATCGTGGGAAAGGGATCATCATTTGATATATGCAGGTGTAGAAGAGATTTTATAGTATTATTTTTTCCCTTAAAATGTCATTTATATTTTGTCTGTTCTATAACTCATATGCCATTAGTTATCTCTCTCTCCCTTCCACCATCCCTCCCTTTCTCCTTCCCTCCCTTTCTTTTTCTTTCTGCCTTTCCTTCTTTCTTTTCCTCTCTCTCCCTTCCAGTCTCTCCCTTTTTCTCTACCTTTCTTCCTTCCTCCCATCATTTTTCTTTATTTTTCAATTTTTTTCATATATATGTATAAGTGAATTTTCATAACAGATTTAAAAGTTAAATATCCAGGGTTCTATTATCTAAACGCTATTGAACAGGGCTTAACCCAAATTTTCTACAAACTTAGCTGTAAGATTTCGGATAACTTAACCTCCTTAACCCCCCCTCTTCAGGTAGATTTTTTTAATTTTTACATTTTTTAAATGAAGAGAAGAACTAAGTTAGATATGTTGCTTTGTGGTTAGTTCTAGTTGTAAAGTTATATAATTGTAAATTATATTTTTAAATAGATTTTATGGGTGATATTTTATCTCTGTCAATGTCCTTACAAATTGATATTTAAAAAAAAGCATTTAGGGCTTCCCTGGTGCCGCAGTGGTTGAGAGTCTGCCTGCCGATGCAGGGGACACGGGTTCGTGCCCTGGTCCGGAAGGATCCCACATGCCGTGGAGCGGCTGGGCCCGTGAGCCATGGCTGCTGAGCCTGCGCGTCCAGAGCCTGTGCTCCGCAATGGGAGAGGCCACAACAGTGAAAGGCCCGCGTACCGCAACAAAAAAAAAAAAAAAAAAAAAGAAAAGCATTTATACCTTCAAGTAATTGGACTATTTGACATTGTTGAAAAACTTTTAAATTAAAGAAATTATTTGTATTCTTGGAGCATGTAGTTAGAATGCAGAGAAATAACACTCGATTATTCTCAGAGTATATTCTGTCATTCTTTTCCTAATATTGGATGTATTTCATTAAAGTTGGGGTAGTAACTAACAACAACTATAATATTTTCTTTCCAGTGACCTCTTGCTGTTTTACTACTACAAGTTTTAGTATTTGGTTTGGGTTTTCTACTTTATCTTGCTTTAACGGTGTAGATTATTTCTTAGGAGAAAATTATCTCTTCCTATCCTAATCTATTGTCATGAAGTTATTTCCTAGAATATCCTTCCATAGGAAAAGTTGTGTTTTGCCAAGACTAGATCAGAGCGTACTTTCTTTCTGAACTTCTTTCTCTCTGACTTCCTATCTTCTCTCTCCCTTGAGGTAAGATCTATAAGGCATGAGCTGCTGTAACCAAGTTCAATTCAGGGGGAAATATATAGGAAGTTCATCTTAATTTTTGGTCCAAACAACATTTTCCAGTCAGCTGTACTGGTAATAAAGATATTATTTTGTTCAATATCATACTTATGCACTCTACTTCTCAAATGAAAAATCTAGAAGGAAGACCCTATGATACAATCATTTTATCAGGTCACAACAAATCTCAACACAAGACCCAATGCTTTTGTGACCCAAGAGTTTTTTCAAAGGATTTACTGTTTAAGAGGCTAAATTCCTTAAAAGACTACAAGTTCCCTGAATAATACATTATTTATTAAAATGTATTTCTAAGCCCAGCATGATTCTTTCAGTGTCTTGTTCATTGTAAATAATAAAAGCATATTGGTGAAATAATTAAGGGAAATAACACAAAGCCTCTTGATATAATTACCATGTATTCTGTAATTTACCTGGCCAAAGAAAGCTAACAGATAGTGTTTCTGTCTCTGAAGAGACCTCAAATATTATTGTGATTATTATATATATTATTTAACAGGCATTTCCAGATTAATATGACATTTGGTTTTAGTTTAGAACACACATTATGTTGTAATCATCTTTCCATTACCCTACCACATAGATAGAGCATAAAACACAATAGGGACTTAAAAAATAATTGCTGAAATACAGATACCTCTAGTTAAAGCAGGACTGCACAAAGTAAACTCTATATTGGATACACATTAATTTTCTTCTGTAGTTCATTAAAAAAACATGGGTAGAATATAGACCCACTTAACTTTTAAGAATTCTGGCTAGAAGCAAACTTTATCTATGTCAGTCAACAAAAGTCCACAAAGGGAACAAAGTTATTTGATATTTAGATACTTTCTTGTGCTCCAGTTACACAAAGGGTCAGCAGCTGTTTATAAATCTCTTTAGCATTAGATTCTGTCTTAAGAAAATCAAATTTCTAATATAGAGAATGTAGCCCAGCCCTTGGAGATCACTTAATCCAATAGGAACTTGGCAAGAGCAACTGACTTCAAGATTTAGGCCTCAACATGTGCTCACTCATCTTGGAAAATGTTATAAGAATATGGGTTACGATACATGCACTAAATAGGAATTTGTCTGGTGAACAATTAGAACAGAGTACTTATTAGAATCTTGATATGACTCCCCTTCTGTTATATGAAATTGGAGGACCACATCCTTTGGATACTGTTGGATGGTAGGTTTCTATTTTTATATTTTTCTGAAATATTATCAGATGTCATTTACTTCTATCTAAAAGAATCATCACGACTGGTTACCATCAAGGGCTCTGTGGAACACTTACATCAGCACCACACACACATCTTTGTACAGCTCATCATTCATAATTACCCAAGCTCTGTATAACACGTATGTTTGCAGTTTTGATATTTTCTTGTTCAATGAGATTTCCATCATTTAACAGGCAGCCATGACTTTACCCAAATCACAAGTGTCAATCACATCAAGTCCACCAGATTGTAAGCAAAATTACATGAACATATGGAAATTGATCTCTGAATAGTTTCCCAGCCCAGTACTCATAGATTTAGTATTTATTCTTGTTTTTTAGACTACCTCAAGAGGAGAAATGGTAACAAATCTAAAAAACAGTTTCATGTTTGGAAATTATAGTGCTTTCAGTAATCTTAATAACTCAATAGATTTATTCCATACATATTTACTTTTTTCAAGAAAACACTTACAAGAAGCCTATGCGAGAAAAAAAATATAAAAGGAAAACTATGATAAATTGAAGTCACTTATTTACTTGTCTTTTTGTTATGTGGAGAAAAGAGAAAAAAGTGTTAAGACAACAAAATGAATAATGTAACATGTTTCTATGACTACAAGAACAGACATACTGAACAGGTCCTGTTACTAATATATTTGACAAAGAATAGGCAAAGAATAGGAAAATTCACATCTTAGGTATAAAAAGTTTGTGTAAACTATATAGACAGCATAGTGCACATTCTGAATATTTATGACTCCATTTTGAATAAAGTAATACTCTAAGTACTGATAGATACATGTAAAGACTTTTCTGTTTCATTTCATTTTTATACAATGTATAAAAAGTGTTTAAAGTGAATATTACAGAAAAAAATCCTCCTCATAGAACTCATTATAGTGATACTTGTATGATTACTAAGAGTGCTGTTATTATTACAACACAATTCCTTAGGATGAAAAGGAATGAAATACATTTTTATTTTATCATGATTAATGTAATAAGTTAAAATAATTCACAAAATTGGAAATATTTTCTTTTCGAGATAATCAGAAATGCAAGGACAGGATTATGAAGTGGAAAAAGAGCAATGTGTTTGGGATGAAAAGATCAGAGATG
The DNA here is from genome assembly GCF_003676395.1 of Aethalodelphis obliquidens. Taxonomy (NCBI): domain Eukaryota; kingdom Metazoa; phylum Chordata; class Mammalia; order Artiodactyla; family Delphinidae; genus Aethalodelphis; species Aethalodelphis obliquidens. The sequence continues at coordinate 10,761,747 of NW_020837973.1, forward strand.
AGTCCTGGATCTCTTCCTTCATCAGGATCCTCTCCCTTATCTATGAAGTGAATGAATTAGTCCAAAAGGGCCATTTCTCTTCAAACAGTGAGTGAATATGCTCCAGACACCAAGCTGAGTCTTCTGTCTTAGAAGTTGCTGAGCTTCCACGGAGACCATCCAGACAAGCCAAAGCCTTGTTTCTCTAACTCTCGAGAAGGACCTGATTAGCCCACACTACTCATCCTTGTATTATCACCCTCTGGACTCAATTTTGGACTAGAGCAGAATGTGGTTAGTCATTGTCTCAGAAAACCTTTTTTAGTCCTAGGAATGTGAAAGATCCCATAGTCTTTCTAACTTGTTGGGCTAAGCCCCCCTTTCCATGATTATTCTTACCAGAAAGCCCATCATACTGTGTGATAATTATACATTTACTCTTTTGTCTTTCTTAACTAGCTTGCAAATGTCATGAAAATATGATGAACAAGACAAAGAATATCTTGTTTTCCATTGGATCTCCAGTGTCCCGTGCAAGGAATGGTGTTTAAAGTCTCTGTAATGGAGTATTGGGTAGAATAAGGCTCAAACTGTAAGGAAATAATACAGGTTAAATCAGTCTAATGAATAATGAGTCAATATTTTGTTTTGGTTCTTCATTGTTCTACTAAGTATATTGTACACTTTAAATTTTATTTTTCTTAGTATTGCCTCTACTGAAATTTTCACAAACTCATACAAAATATAAATTTCCTTAAAGTCATCTATTTTTATCATTAAAATAACCTCTCTACAATGTCTTGAGATGTTCAATACCATGAGGGTTGCTCAACAAAGAGCAAAGAATCAAATAACCTATCTTCTATTAGAATGCAACATGGCCAATCAACTGGTTTCCTATGTCAGGTCTTCTTTAGAAAAAAAAAAAAGATGAATATTAGTTTATTTTAAATATAATTTCAGGACAAAGTTTTGCTACACATTATTCAAGTTGAATGAAGAAGAAACTTTAAATAGAAGCAACTCAGATTTTAAACGATGCAGATTCATTATATACAAATTAGAAATATATTTATAAATATATTTCTATTGATTGAACAGTTATATGCTTTTTGCCGAGTTCTCTTCACAAATTTTTTTCATTGACAAATAAAAGTATATTGCATGTGATAATACTTAAGAACTTTAATAAAATACCTTTTAATTAGACAATAATTGTTGTTATTAAATTGACATGCTCTTCCTATACTGTGATTTGATAGCCCGAGTAATTTATACAGACCTATCTTACTTAGCTTATTAATTTTTACATAAACTACATAGGGTTTAGATGTTTTTATTCTAAATTATATAATCTCTATGCACCTGGGCCAAACAAATCCCAATGTCTCCAGGGTTATTAGACAGTTAGAAAAACACTTGTGTCTGTAACACCTGGTGACAGTAAAACATAAGTGCAGACTGGACTCCTAGAAATTAATGAAGTCTTTAGCATCTTGAGGATTTTGGCAACAATAAAGGTAACTACAAAGTAACACAAAAAATCAATTTGTATAAATAGCTAATTTTGCTTCAACAGAGCTACTGAAAATGTACATACAAAAATAAATACAACTTTGACTTACCTCTTTCTGGTCGCCCTCTCATCCTTCTCAACTTTGCTTAAGTGAGTCAAAGCAGGGTGAGCAAATTGCCATAATCAAATGCAGGAAATATATATCTTCTTTTTAAATGTTAAGATAAGCAAAGAACCTTGATGTACCATCTCTGGGAGGTAAAGTACATATGTAAAGAACATCATCAAAATTCCCATAACCTACCTCCAGAAGAATCTCAAAGCGGAAAGAAACCAATTTAGTTTTGACTTAATTGAATGAAATCCAAGAGTAATCTATTGCAGACTGTATGGAAATTACTCTGGTGTTTGGCGTTTGCAACATGCGTACTTGAGTTTCTCAGAAGGCTGATTGTTGCAAGTATTTTGCATGCAAATTCACCATAAATAGAGAAATGTATGCAATATCAAATGTAGAATGTTGAGCCTGAGTATAACCCTGCTTAAAGACAAGTCTTTAAACACCCACCATACCAGATATTTATACAGTATAGAGGGAACACCTAATATTTTAACGAACCATTCTATTTCTTTGAAGAATATCTCTGTCCTGTATTCTGCTTTCCTTAACAGTCATAGGCCTTTAGTAGATTCTCCCAATTCTTTCTTCTTCCTTATTTCCAAATACTGACTTCTCCTCTTACTTCCTCAGAAATTGTTCTAACGATTTCGGCAATGACCACTGTATTCCTACACTTTGAAACTACCCATTCAATGTGGAGTTGTTTACTCATGTAGCTTCAATGACACTCATTATTTTTCTAAGCTTTCTCTGTCTCCCTCAAGTTTCCACTTCTATTGTAACTCTTTAAACATATTTCACCTCCCCTCTTCTTTATGGTAATTATCAATGCCATCCTTACTTATCACTCCAAAATATATAATTCCCTCCCATGATGTCCTTGAACTTTAAATTTTAATATCCAACTGCCTGAAGGACATGGTTACCGAGAATATGCTTACACATTTCTATATATATACACTTATGTTTGAACTCACCATCTTCTCTCTGAAATGGACCAGTTGCCTTTATTTCATTTTTTTTAGAATGTGACACAATTATCTGCACATAAAATGCAGAAGCTTTGAGATTATCCTAGATTTCTCTCTCATCCTTGTTTCTTACCAGCCAGAATTCCTTTTTCTTATCCCCTCCACTTCTCAATCCATTCTACCACCTCCATGTCTACTGATGCTACTCAGGCTCTTCCAGACCCTTTGCAACAATTCAGATTGAGTGTGCCACCTTCTCTCCCTTGTCCCCTTCAAATCCACATTTTATAGCACTGCCAGATTGAGCTGAATAAAATGAAAAAAAAAAAAAGACAGTAATGGATCTCAAGTAAGTCTACAGACCAGCAGTACCATAGTTAACTGGGAAATTACTTGAGATGAAAATCTCAAGCCTTATCCTAGACCCATCAAATCAGAAACCCCGGGGGTGGCATCCAGAGTCTTTGTTTTACTAGCTGTCTATGTGATTCTAATGTAGTCACAAGTCTGAGAACAGTTATTCTACAACGTAAAATCTAGGACACGTATACACACTTTGTAGACTCATGCTTCTTGCACCTATGCTGTTTGTTTTGTTCTACCTGAAGTAGCCTTGCAATCTTTACTCATCTAAATTCCTCAACTCAATCATTTAGACTTTGCAGATGCTCTCACTTGCAGAACATCTTTCCTTACTCCAAAGATTCTCCAGCTTCCCGACTCCTATAGTTTTTGGTGCATAGCCCTATATGTAATTTCTTGTCCCGCAGTTTCTGTTAGCCACAGTCTCTCCATCCTCTAAACTGCAACTCTCTGGGCAAACGATGGTGTGATCCTTATTTTCACATTCCCAAAGTTTAAGCACACTCTTTACAAATGATAGATAATCAATTATAATATACTAAAAAAGAAAAATAAATAAATAAGATGGACCCTGCAATCTGATACCTTGTATTCTTACCCAGAAAAAAAAATGTATATGTATGTAACACTAAGTGTAACTGTTTCTCTGTTATCTCATGAAATTCTGTATGTCAACTGAAAAAAGAAAAAAAAATGCACAACCTAAAAGTTGAGAGTTATGTTTTATTCAGTGGACATTCTGAGGACTTCAAGCCCAGGAGACAGGACCCTCAGATTGCTCTGAAGGACCACTCTAAAGAGACAAGTGGGGGGCCAGGATATATAGGAGTTATTGCCACAAAGACCAGGTAGTCAGAACACCAAAAGATGACTGTTAATTTTAAAAAACCCAACTATCCCAAGTTAAGGAATTTAGTGCTTTTCTGTGTATGGGAAGACACAAGAATCTGGGCTCACTGAAAGCATTCTTTTGATATGCACCTCAACTATCTGGGGCCAGCATCCTCTGTTTTCTCATTCTGAGTTTCCTCAGGTGCACTGCTGGGGGTGGCTGCGGCAGCTGATTTCTAGATGGGGCGGGTCCTGCCTTAATTCTTAGTTCCCTCACGGTTCACCTTCTGGTGGCTGTAATGTGATGGCTTGATGGTGGCAAATTCCTTTGTTTACTGTTATGGCAGGTGATATTTTTCATTCACAAGTATATTTACTTTAGATTCTTTCAACAATATGAGATTTTCAAATTTTATATATTCACTTTAAGGTTTAAACCTACAACAACAAAAATGGCAAAAACATATCTAAATAGATGAGAAAGAAGGAATACCGCATGAGTACATTAGCCACAATCTAATTTCTAAAGAAACTGACAGAAACCATTTCAAATGAAACATTTTTCTACATGTTCTACTAGGTTCAACAAAGACCAGAAAAGATCCTGATATTACAACATGTTTGAAAACTGAAGAAATGATTCATCAAAAAGGAAGAGAATAATTATGCATAAGAGAATGGCCAACTCAAATGAAGAAAACCTTACAGAGTAGATACAATGTTGAAGATCCAAAGACTGAGTGGAGTAACGAGGAAGATTCCTCTTGTATTGGGAGTGGAACTCACAGAGAAATGGTAAGACAAGCACCAGAAATTAAGAAATTTGCACATATATTGCTGACAAGGCAATAATAAGCACAATGTACAGATTTTTACAATTCAAAATGAGAAAGACACTTCAAAATGATCAAGAGATTTGAATAGGAACTTCCAAAAGAGAAAGAGTTAAGTTACCTTTGAACTAATGAAAAAGTGCCACCTTAATAAAAATAGGGAAATATAAACGAAAACGTCAATGAACTACTACAGCGCATAGTAGATAAGCAAAGTCTGTTATATTTTATGGTGGATTAGGATGTAGAGCAACTAAATCTCTCACCACTTGCTGGAGGTGGGGTAGGAATGGGGGAGGAAGTGGAAATGATTATAACCAGTTTGTAAAATAACTTGGCAATTTCTAATAGAGCTGAAAATTAAATAATAATAACACAGCAATTGTGTCTTTAGGTATTTACCTAAAATATTTGCACATATATCCACAGTAAATATTCACAGCAGCTTTATTTATAGTAGCTCAAAGTGAGAAAACCAATTGCTCATTAATAATAGATCTAAAAAAAAGAATATATACACACACACACACACACACACACACACACACACACACACACACAAATGAACTTATTTACAAAATAGAAAGAGACTCACAGACATAGAAAACAAACTTATGGTTGCCAAAGGGGAAAGGAAAGAGGGAGATAAATTAGGGGGTTGGAATTAACAGATACACACAAATATATATATAAAATAGATAACCAACAAGGATCTCCTATATAGCATATGGAATTATACTCAATATTTTGTAATAACCTATAAGGGAAAAGAATCTGAAAAAGAATCTATCTATCTGTCTATCTATCTGAATTGTTAGGCTGTACACCTTTCACATGACATTGCAAATCGACTATACTTTAAATAAATAAATAAATAAATAAATAAATAAATAAATAAATAAATAAATAAATAAATAAATAAATAGAACTCAGGATCATCCAAATTATCCCCCAAAGCCGCCTTCTTTTTTCTTTTTTTTTTAAACATCGTTATTTGAGTACAATTGCTTTACAGTGTTGTGTTAGTTTCTGCTGTATAACAAAGTGAATCAGCTATATCTATACGTATATCCCCATAACACCTCCTTCCTGCAACTCCTTCCCTCCCTATCCCACCCCTCTACATGGTCACAAAACACCGAACTGATCTCCCTGTGTTTTGCAGCTGCTTCTGACTAGCTGTTTAACATTTGGTAGTGTATATATGTCCATGCTACTCTCTCACTTTGTCCCAGCTTATACTTCCACCTCCCTGTGTCCTCATGTCTATACTCTACTTCTGTGTCTTTACTCCTGTCCTGCCCCTAAGTTCATCAGAACCATTTTTTTAGATTCCATATATATGTGTTAGCATACAGTATTTGTTCTTCTCTTTCTGACTTACTTCACTCTGTATGACAGACTCTAGGTCCACCCACCTCACTACAAATAGTTCAATTTCGTTTCTTTTTATGGATGAGTAATATTCCACTGTATATATACTGTGCCACATCTTCTTTATCCATTCATCTGTCGATGGACACTTAGGTTGCTTCCATGTCCTGGCTATTGTAAATAGTGCTGCAGTGAACGTAGTGGTACATGACTCTTTTTGAATTATGGTTTTCTCCGGGTATATGCCCAGTAGTAGGATTGCTGGGTCGTATGGTAGGTCTAGTTTTAGTTTCTTAAGGAACTTCCATACTGTTTTCCATAGTAGCTGTATCAATTTACTTTCACATCAACAGTGCAAGAGTGTTCCCTTTTCTCCACACCCTCTCCAGCATTTATTGTTTGTAGATTTTTTGATGATGGCCATTCTGACCAGTGTGAGGTGATACCTCATTGTAGTTTTGATTTGCATTTCTCTAATGATTAGTGATTTGAGCATCCTTTCATGTCTTTGTTGACAATCTGTTTATCTTCTCTGGAGAAATGTCTATTTAGGTCTTCTGCCCATTTTTGGATTGGGTTGTTTGTTTTTCTGATATTGAGCTGCATGTGCTGCTTATATATTTTGGAGATTAATCCTTTGTCAGTTGCTTCATTGGCAAATATTTTCACCTATTCTGAGGATTGTCTTTTCATCTTGTTTATGGTTTCCTTTGCTGTGCAAAAGCTTTTAAGTTTCATTAGGTCCCATTTGCTTGTTTTTGTTTTTATTTACCGTTGTCTAAGAGTTGGGTCAAAAAGGATCTTGCTGTGATTTATGCCATAGAGCGTTCTGCCTATGTTTTCTTTTAAGAGTTTTAAAATGTCTGGCTTTACATTTAGGTCTTTAATCCTTGTGGGTTTATTTTTGTATACAGTGTTAGGGAGTTTTCTAATTTCATTCTTTTACATGTAGCTGTCCAGTTTGCCCAGCACAATTTTTGCAGAGGTTTTCTTTACTCCATTGTATATCCTTGCTTCCTTTATCAAAGATAAGGTGACCATATGTGCCTGGGTTTACCTCTGGACCATCTATTCTGTTGCACTGATCTATATTTCTACTTTTGTGCCAGTACAATACTGTCTTGATTACTGTTGCTTTGTAGTAGGGTCTGATGTCAGGAGCCTGATTCCTCCAGCTCTGTTTTTCTTTCTCAAGATTGCTTTGGCTATTTGGGGTCTTTTGTGTTTCCATACAAATTGTGAAATTTTTTGTTCTAGTTCTGTGAAAACTGCCATTGGTACTTTGATAGGGATGGCATTGAATCTGTAGATTGCTTTGGGTAGTAAACTCATTGTCACAATGTTGATTCTTCCAATCTAAGAACATAGTATATCTCTCCATATATTTGTATCCACTTTAATTTCTTTCATCAGTGTCTTATAGTTTTCTGCATACTGGTCTTTTGTCTCCTTAGGTAGGTTTATTCCTAGGTATTTTATTCTTTTTGTTGCAGTGGTAAATAGGAGTGTTTCCTTAATTGCTCTTTCAGATATTTCATCATTAGTGTATAGGAATGCAAGAGATTTCTGGGCATTAATGTTGTATCCTGCTGCTTTGCCAAATTCATTGATTAGCTATTGTAGTTTTCTGGTAGCATCTTTAGGATTCGCTATGTATAGTATCATGTCATCTACAAACAGTGACAGTTTTACTTCTTCTTTTCTGATTTGAATTCCTTTTATTTCTTTTTCTTCTCTGATTGGTGTGGCTAAAACTTCCAAAACTATGTAGAATAATAGTGGTGAGAATGGGAAACCCTGTCTTGTTCCTGATCTTAGAGGAAATAATTTCAGTTTTTCCCTATTGAGAATGATGTTTGCTGTGGGCTTGTCGTATATGGCCTTTATTATGTTGAGGTAGGTCCCCTCTATGCCAACTTTCTGGAGGGTTTTTATCATAAATGGGTGTTGAATTTTGTCGGAAGCTTTTTCTGCATCAATTGAGATGATCATATGTTTTTTATCCTTCAGTTTGTGAATATGGTGTATCACATTGATTGATTTGCCTATATTTAAGAATCCTTGAATTCCTGGGATAAACCCCACTTGGTCATGGTGTATGATCTTTATAATGTACTGTTGGATTCTGTTTGCTAGTATTTTGTTGAGGATTTTTGCATCTATGTTCATCAGTGATATTGGCCTGTAGTTTTATTTTTTGTGATATCTTTGCCTGGTTGTGGTATCAGGGTGATGGTGGTCTCGTAGAATGAGTTGGAGAGTGTTCCTCCCTCTGCTATATTTTGGAAGAGTTTGAGAAGGATAGGTGTTAGCTCTTCTCTAAATGTTTGATAGAATTCGCCTGTGAATCCATCTGGTCCTGGGCTTTTGTTTGTTGGAAGATTTTAAATCACAGTTTCAAATTCAGTGCTTGTGATTGGTCTGTTGGTATTTTCTATTTCTTCCTTGCTCAGTCTGGGAAGGTTGTGCTTTTCTAAGAATTTGTCCATCCCTTCCAGTTTGTCCATTTATTGACATATAATTCCTTGTAGTAATCTCGCATGATCCTTTGTATTTCTTTAGTGTCAATTGTTACTTCTCCTTTTTCATTTCTAATTCTATTGATTTGAGTCTTTTCCCTTTTATTCTTGATGAGTATGGCTAATAGTTTATCAATTTTTTTATCCTCTCAAAGAATCAGCTTTTAGTTTTATTGATCTTTGCTCTCGTTTCCTTCATTTCTTTCTCATTTCTGGTCTGATTTTTATTATTTCTTTCCTTCTGCTAACTTTGGGGGTTTTTTGTTCTTCTTTCTCTAATTGCTTTAGGTGTAAGGTTAGGTTGTTAATTTGAGATGTTTCTTGTTTCTTGAGGTAGGATTGTATTGCTATAAACTTCCCTTTTAGTACTGCTTTTTCTGCAGTACTAAATTGTCATTTGTTTCTAGGTATTTTCATTGTCATTTGTTTTTAGGTGTTTTTTGATTTACTCTTTGATTTCTTCCGTGATCTCTTTGTTAGTAAGTAGTGTATTGTTTAACCTCCATGTGTTTGTATTTTTTTAGTTTTTTTTCCTGTAATTGATATCTAGTCTCATAGCATTGTGGTCAGAAAAGGTAATTGATACGATTTCAATTTTCTTAAATTTACCAAGGCTTGATTTGTGACCCAAGATATGATTTATCCTGGAGAATGTTCCATAAGCACTTAGAAGACAGTGTATTCTGTTGTTTTCAGATGGAATGTCCTATAAATATCGATTAAGTCCACCTTGTCTAATGTGCCATTTAAAGCTTGTGTTTCCTTATTTATTTTCATTTTGAATGATCTGTCCATTGGTGAATGTGGGTTGTTAAAGTTCCCTACTATTACTATTGTCGATTTCCCCTTTTATGACTGTTAGCATTTGCCTTATGTATTGAGGTGCTCCTATGTTGGGTGCATAAATATTTACAATTGTTATATCTTCTTCTTGGATTGATCCTTTGATCATTATGTAGTGTCCTTCTTTGTCTCTTGTAATAGTCTTTATTTTAAAGTCTATTTTGTTTGTATGAGAATTGCTGCTCCAGCTTTCTTCTGATTTCCATTTGCATGGAATATCTTTTTCCATCCCCTCACTTTCAGTCTGTATGTGTCCTTAGGTCTGATGTAGGTCTCTTGTAGACAGCATGTATATGGTTCTTGTTTTTGTATTCATTCATCCAGCCTATGTCTTCTGATTGGAGCATTTAATCCATTTACATTTAAGGTAATTATTGATAAGTATGTTCCTATTACTATTTTCTTAATTGTTTGGGTTTATTTTTGAAGGTCTTTTCCTTCTCTTGTGTTTCCTGCCTACAGAAGTTCCTTTAGGATTTGTTGTAAAGCTGCTTTGGTGGTGCTGAATTCCCTTTTAACTTCTGCTTGTCTGTAAAAGTTTTAATTTCTCTGTCGAATCTGAATGACATTCTTGCTGGGTAGAGTCATCTTGGTTGTAAGTTTTTCCCTTTCATCACTTTAAATATGTTCTGCCAGTCCCTTCTGGCTTGCAAAGTTTCTGCTGAAAGATCAGTTGTTAACCATATGGGGATTCCCTTTTATGTTATTTGTTGCTTTTCTTTTGCTGCTTTTAATATTTTTTCTTTGTGTTTATTTTTTGATAGTTTAATTAATATGTGTCTTGGTATGTTTCTCCTTGGATTTATCTTGTGTGGAACTCTCTGCTCTCCCTGCACTTGATTGACTATTTCCTTTCCCATGTTGGAGAAGTTTTCAAATATAAAGTCTTCAAATATTTTGTCAGACCCTTTCCTTATCTCTTCTTCTTCTGGGACCCCTATAATTTGAATGTTCGTGCATTTAATATTGTCCCAGAGGTCTCTGAGACTATCCTCAATTCTTTTCTTTTCTTTTTTTTTCTGCTCTGTGGTAGTTATTTCCACTATTTTACCTTCCAGGTCACTTATCCATTCTCCTGCTTCATTTGTTCTTCTATTGTTTCCTTCTGTAGAATTTTTAATTTCATTTATTGTGTTGTTCATCATTGTTTGTTTGTTCTTTAGTTCTAGGTCCTTGTTAAAAGTTTCTTGTATTTTCTCCATTCTATTTCCAAGATTTTGGATCATCTTTCCTATCATTACTCTGAATTCTTTCTCAGGTAGACTGCCTATTTCCTCTTCCTTTGTTTGGTCTGGTGGCTTTTTACCTTGCTCCTTCATCTGCTGCATATTTCTGTCTTCTTATTTTGCTTAACTTGCTGTGTTTGGTGTCTGCTTTTTGCAGGCTGCAGATTTGTAGTTCCTGTGTTTTGGTGTCTTCCCCCAGTGGGTGAGATTGGTTCAGTGGCTTGTGTAGGCTTCCTGGTGGAGGGCACTGGTGCCTGTGTTCTCATGGGTGGGGTTGGATCTTGTCTTTCTCATGGGCAGGACCATGTCCAATGGTGTGTTTTGGGATGTCTGTGAACTTAGTATGATTTTAGGCAGCCTCACTGCTAATGGGTGTGGTTGTGTCCCTTTCTGGCTAGTTGTTTCGCATGGGGCGTTCAGCACTGGAGCTTGCTTGCCATTGGGTTGAGTTGGATCTTATCGTTGAGATGGAGATCTCTGGGAGAGCTCTCACTGATATTGAGTGGGGTTGGGAGGTCTTTGGAGGTTCAATATCCTGAACTCAGTGCTCTCACCTCAGAGGCTCAAGCCTGACACCAGGCCAGAGCACCAAGACCCTGTCAATCACACAGCTCAGGAGAAAGGGGAGGAAAAAAAAGAAAGAAAAATAATTATAATAATAATAAAGTTTTAAATAATTATTATATTTATAAAAAAGAAAATTATAATGCTAATAAAAAAATGAGAGCAACCAAACCAATAAACAATTCCACCAATAATAACAAGTGCTAAAACTATACTAAGATAAATATTAAATCAGAAACAAGTCAGTTGCAGACAGCAAACCCCAAGTCCAACACCTCAATTTTGGGATGATTGTTTGTTTATTCAGGTATTCCACAGGTGCAGGGTACATCAAGTTGATTGTGGAGATTTAATCTCCTGCTCCTGAGGCTGCACAGAGAAATTTCCCTTTCTCTTCTTTGTTCGCACAGCTCACGGGGTTCAGGTTTGGTTTTGGTTCTTCCCTGTATGTAGGTCACCCTCAGGCATCTGTTCTCACCCAGACAGGATGGGGTTAAAGCAGCGGTTGATTAGGGGGCTCTGGCTCACTCATGCCAGGGTGAGGGAGGGGTACAGTAGTTATAATTGGAAAGCGGCGCAAGCCTGTGGTGGCAGAGGCCAGAATGACATTGCACCAGCCTGAGGTGTGCCATGTGCTCTCCCAGGAAACTTGTCCCTGGATCACGGGACCCTGGCAGTGGCAGGCTCCACAGGCTCCTGGAAGGAGAGGTGTGGACAGTGACCTGTGTTTGCACACAGGCTTCTTGGTGGTTGCAGCAGCAGCCTTAGTGTCTCATACCCGTCTCTGGTGTCCACGCTGATAGCTGTGGCTCACACCTGTCTCTGGAGCTCTTTTAGGCGGTGCTTTGAATCTCCTCTCCTCGTGCACCCCAAAACAATGGTCTCTTGCCTCTTAGGCAGGTCCAGACTTTTTCCCAGACTCCCTCCCAGCTAGCTGTGGTGCACTAGCTCCTTTTAGGCTGTGTTCACGCAGCCAACCACAGTCCTCTCCCTGGGGTCTGACCTCTGAAGCCTGAGCTGCAGCTCCCAGACCCCATCTGTCCCAGCGGGTGAGCAGAGAAGCTTCTTGGGCTGGTGAGTGCTGGTTGGTACCAATCTTCTGTGCGGGAATCTCTCCGCTTTGCCCTCTGCACCCCTGTTGTTGCGCTCTCCTCCATGGCTCTGAAGATTCCCCCCTGCCCAGCCCCGTCTCTGCCAGTGAAGGGTCTCCCTAGTGTGTGGAAACTTTTCCTCCTTCACAGCTCCCTCCCAGGGGTGCAGTTCCTTGTCCCTATTCTTTTGTCCCTGTTTTTTTCTTTTGCCCTACCCAGGTATGTGGGAATTTTCTTGCCTTTTCGGAGGTGTGAGGTCTTCAGCCAGTTCCACATATAGATGTATTTTTTATGTATTTGTGGGGAGAAGGTGATCTCCACGACTTAATCCTCTGCCATCTTGAAGGTCCTCCCCACAAAACCATCTTAATTCATTAGAAGGCAAACCCAATTCTTTCAATTAAAAAACTAATTACCAAAAAAATCTAAAAATTATGATACTGTTATTTTCAAAATTGCAAAAAAATTATGTGGACCTCCCTCCAAATCATTGTTAAATAAATAAATAAATAAATTTAAACATAAAGAAAGGTGAAGATGATGGATAGGTCTATGATCAATGCAATTTTTGACCACTCCATTTGGTACTGTAATTAGTTAAACTATAGAATGAAGCCCTCCAATCCTAAGGAAGATAAATTACTAAGAGGATGTGACACAGAATAGACAGGAAAATATGATCTGGTCAGGAAAATAAAGGGAGTTTGACTTTTTCTCCCTCTAATACACCCAAAATAAAACTTACAGTTTTTAGTTTCTGCCTTCCCATCTCCATTCTATCAAATAAGTGGAATGCAAAAGAAAAATACCATGCTAAAGTGTGGTTTTCCCTATTTTATAATAAATCCATAAGATATTTATGCTCCCATTACTAAAACAAGCAAACAACAAAAAAAGTCAAAATCTGAGCATGAAAAATTCATTCTGTGGGAGCGGGCAAGAAAAATATTTTCTGATCAAGGATTGAATAGAACTAGTTCTATATCTGATCCTGGATCATTGTTTCATGTTTAAGATGGTCATTTTTTCATAGTTCTTATATTAACAAGGAGGTAATCTATATTGACAAAATGCCACTAATTTTAATACGTAGTGTATTTTAGAGTCATCCGTCATCTTGCATGGAATCGTTATTCAGGAGTAGATACAAGGCAAGAAAACATGGAAGAAAGAGAAATGTCACCTTAATTGTTCTTAATGGGCAGCATTTAAAGATTTTTAAATCAATATACCTAACAGCCGCAGAGTTAAACCTCATTAATTGTGCAAAGATGGGGCAGTAATCATTATGAAAGAAGAAGAAGAAAAAAATAGCCTTGCCCTCTAGAAAAAAAATGATGGCTCCATCTAACATTTAAAGTTCAATGATCTGAAAATGAGTTTAGTTCTTTAATATACTATAGCAGCACTTTGGAAGGGAAAAGCTGTTTTTTAAATACTGCCTTTGGTAGGTTTCAAAAGTTGAGCTCTATCGGAGATTTAACAGCTTGAAATGTTAATAGAAGAAGAGAATACAACTGAAGTAAATACAATTTGTTTTTCCATCACAGATTTCATAGGGGAAGGTGCTTCAAAAACAATTATGGTTGCAGCTTTCAAATAACAATAACACAAGATGGCAGACAGAACACCTGCTAACGCTGTAAAGTCAAGATAAACTTTGACACCATGAAGAAGATGGCCTGAAAAGATTAGCAATAATATAAAGATGGCAACAACTCTAGCAAGTTATTTACATATTGTGGTTTTGTGTGTATATTTGTGCATAAGGATGGGAAGACAGTTTCCTCTCAAATATTTATGGGCACACATAAAATATCCCAGTCAGCCTAAATTATGTATTTCTGCATTTCCACTTTAAATAAACAGACATCAACTAACACACTTTTCTTTTGGTATAAAACATTTCATATCCAAAAATAGTTATGGAGCACCAGACTATATATTTGCCAAGGCTCCCTCAGGCAAGCAGGGATATTTCTGACAAGAGAAACGGCACTAACCTGTAACTGCTGAAGTCCTTGGTGCATGAAACACACACAATCCAGGCATTTACCCAGGTACCATAGTTAGAATTTAATGTGCACTGTTTATTTCCCTCTCTTTGGCTCAGAAGGAGTGGTTTGATTTGGCAAACTCCACCATAAGGAAATTAAGACTTATCCAGTGATCTCATGTATACATACTTTCCATATTTTCAAATATTTTAATTTCAGAAAATTTTAAGAAAATATACAAAGTGAGAAATTTTAATGACATGGTTTGTATATGTACGATTCTCATGAATTAAAATATTTTCTTTCAAGATAATGAGAATTTGAACTAATAATTATGACAATAATTATAAGGATTAAAATTCATATATACTAAAGTGAGTATAGCTTTCCTTATTAATAAAAATATGTATTTCCTTTAGCAGAGTACATGAATATACATGCTGGTCATTTTGACACTTTGTTTTCAAGTGATTTTTACAGTTCTTGCTCATTTTACCATGCACTCTGCTGCTTTTTCCTACTTTACTGTAGAAATTTCAAAAGTATATTCAAGAAATTATAGTCAGAAGCTATGCATGGCTTCTTAGGAAATCAGTAATAAGAGTGAAATTTAATACTATACAAATGACCTTATGAGGCAGCCTTAGAAGGAACAGAGAGGGCTCCCTGGTGAGAGGATATGTACTTGATAGAGTGTAGTACTGATTAAATTAAAATGCTGCTGGTATCCTTTATCTTCCAGTTATCAAGTTTCCCCTACAGACCATTTATTCAAAGTGTTGCCTAAGCCTTAACACTGTCCTTCAACTAGCAACATGTCTAATGGTTACATGGGTCACAGAATGAATTATATCACCCTAAGAGCTATGTTAAAATCCATACTGCTGGTGCCTGTGAGTGTGAACTTTTTAGGAAACAGGTTCTTTGCAGGCATAATTAAGATGTTAATTAAGATGAGGTCATACTGGTGTAAGGTGAGACTTTAATCCAATATGACTAGTGTCCTTATAGGAAGAAGAGAAGAGTTAAAAAAGAGAGAGACACAGAGGGAAGACAATGTGAACACACGGGGAGAACGTCAGTGTACAATAAAGGCAGAGACAGGAATTATGTATCTACAGACAAAGGTTGTCAGAAACAGCAGAAGCTGAGAGAAAGGCACGCAACAGTTTCTCTTGGAGACTTTGGAGAGAGATCCAAGTTCTGCCATCTTGATTCGGAACTTCCAGCATCAGAAATGTGGGAGAATACATTTACTCTGTTTTAAGCCATTCAGTTTGTGGTGATTTGTTATAAGTGCCATAGGAAATGAATGTGATAAGCACAAATTTTGATATGATAATTCAACTCAAATATCTTTTAAAATATCCTACAACCTTATCTGTTTAAACCACTGAGATAATATACATGTCTCACATATTATTAATCAGCCCATTTGTTGAATAGATACTTGCTTAAAGCCTGATGAGAGTTTGCTTGATAACCAAACACAACTTTGGGATGATGAGGATAAAAACAAAGTTGCTTTGAGCACAGAAGTTGTGGAAGCAGCTCACTGGAGCAAGTCTAGAGGAAAAATAATGAGATTATGTCACAAAAGGGAGAAGAAGAAAACTGCTCTTTTTCTGATATAACTAATCTCTAGGACCTCCGTATCCTCATAGAGATTGCCATTGTATGTTCAGAGTGCAAGAGACACTTGGCAGAGCTGATGGAATTAGAGGGCATAAGTCCCTGAGTTAAGGAACTCTGCCTTCTTGGTCATAAACTTCCAGAAGATATTTTCAGGAATTTCTATGGCAAATACATAGACAAATATGTGACTTGCATTTTTCTCCTGCGTTAAGCTTTATGCTATAGTTTCGTGAATCAATCTGAATCTTACAGCAGTACTCCAAATTATCCCTTTTTCCCTTAGTGTTGGAGACTGGCAAATGACCTATTTCTACTTTTGTCAATGGAAGAAAGGCCTAACAAAATAAATTCTCCTTTTTACTATTGCTGCATGACAAATCATTCCCAATTCAATCTGTTTACTAATGGTTGTAACAAATTACAAAAATTGAACAACCTAAAACAATTAGTTTATGTTTCTCATAATTTTGTGGGCTACTGTATTCATTTTAATTACTGTGTAATTACCAGAAATTTAGAAGCTTTAAACACTAGCCATTTATTGTCACAAAGTTCTTGTGAGTCAGGAGTCTGGGCATGAAATAGCTGGGCTCCTGCCCAGGGTCAAGCAAGACAGCTTCCATTTTCCAAACCAGCAGAAGAAATCTCTCTCTGCTATGCTACCACAGAATTTTATAAAATGTAACATAACCACAAGAGTGACTATCTTATTCTGTCTTATATAACATGGTATATTCAAGGGACTGAATGTCCTATCATACTCACAATTCTTGCCTACACTCAGAAGGAGTAGAATATACAGGGTGTGTGCTCCAGAGTGGATGTACTTGGGAACCACTTTAGAATTCTGTCTCCAACAATCTGGAATTGTGGAAGAACTTGTCTGCACAGTTCTTACTTGTTTGGGTCTCTCCTGTGGTTCAGGGTGCAGACAGATGTCAGCTGTTTGCAGTCATCTGAAGGTTAGCTTGGGCTGGATAACTAGGATGACTTACTCAACATGGCGACATTGTTGCTGGCTGTCATCCAGAAGATGTAATGGAAGCACATGGGTTCTCAAGCTGGAGAGTCAGACTCCTCCTGATATGGCAACTGGCTTCTTTTGGATCAAATATTCAGATAAACAAGGTTGAAGCAGCATGATCCCTTCTAACATGGACTTGGGAATCTTTTTTTGTGTTATTTTCCTTATACTCTATTGGTTATGCTGGTTTCAAATCTATCCAGATTTGGGAGTGGGGATTTTCAATTTGCAGGCATGTTTTAAAATTACCATAGGACACTAGAATATAAGGACAGTGAGTCAAGCTGCCAACCTATATGAGGTTCTGTATAAAAATTACAGTGATACATACTTAGAACTCTTACAATAAGAAAACATGACAAACAGAGATATAACTAGGATACAATAACACCTATTTTGTTTTGTTCTGATTTTCCCAACGTTGGTCATTTCATACTTCATCTGCTATTTCACTAAGGCTCTTACCCTGTTTCTATATCAAAAGAGGACATACATGATACTTTCTCTGAGGGATGGTTTGTGTATTGTGATAGCATTTTCATTGATTAAAGAGTCTGAATTTTCAGGTAATTCATGTGCTTGTAAGTTCACAGGCATTTTAGCTTAGGCAAATTAAATCAGTCTACATGCAGAAAACATGCTTGAATCCTCTGCAATCTTTAGAGATAAATTTCCTATTTGTTACTTGCAGCTGAAGCAGAAAGAGACTCCATCTTCATCTTCTGTACAATTTTAAAGTTTTCTTTTATAATATGACCTTATATAAAACAATTCTCAACAATTCTTCAATATTCATAGCAAAGTCATTAAGTAGAAGATCTTTCAGTCTGAATTTCATATAACTCATACATGTAGTTGAAGTTTATGGTTTGAATATTTATCTCTGCTTCTATGCAATTTTTTAATTTAAATGTGTAGTTGATAATTTTTTCCTGTTTTTTCATTCTAATACTTTGAACTATATTCACCTAATTTAAATGTCTTAAATGAATGACTATTGATCAATTAGTTAACTGACCCTTTAACTTTTTTGAGTTAAAGGCATATCTTCATTCTACCAAATGTGGAACTTTTTCAATTATTGATAATAGTACTTATACTCAGAGAAATGCAATAGCAAGTGAAATTAGTAATTCATGTGTATGCAACCAAAATGTTAATATAAAATACTTTTAAAGTTATAGTTCTGTACATTTATGGCTAAAGTATATTGATAAAATATTTCATATATACAGTGATATAAAGTTAAGAGTTATTATCTTTGGTAGTCTACAAATGGTTGATATTTCAGTTTGAAATATACATAAATTATAATTTTTAATCTTTAAAACAATTGGCCTGTTTTTACTTGGCAAGTGAGCAAACATACAAAATCAATACTTTTTACACATAATGAAATTTTAAAAAATGTATAATTTAACACTTCATGTACAACTGATTTCGATACTGCAACTTGAACTTCATGTTGGGATTAAAAGTACTCTTTTTCTTTGTTTCTTCACAGTTTTCTAGTTTCCTTTCGTACTTTGCAGGTTCTACAAAACCATGACTGGTATACTCCCGGGATAGGTCACCCAAGGAGATTCATTTAACCTTCCCACACTTCTTGCGATATTTATTTTGAATGTTTTTCCCATAAGCACTTTATATGTTAGAACAGATCCCTGGGCTCTAATAACTCAGAAAAGCTTATGTTTGACTTTCAGCCAAACCCCTTTCTAAGCACATGTTTTTCACAAATGCCAAGTTTGGAATTGCCAATACACAAATTCATTGTGATACTTCAATTTATTATTCAGAATGGAAAATGGGAATACACATCTTAATCTATCAAAATAGCAAGGAAAGATTTAGTTATAATGTTTCCTGGTATGGCCAAGCTTATTACTTATTGTAAATCTCTCCCTGCTTCCCAAGATTATTTAAACACTTTATTCTGAATATTGATACAAGAACAAGACAAAATGCACCCCTCCAATTTATTTTTAGATAACTTTTAGGAAGATGAGAAATATTTATGAATAATATTTTAAACCAACTAAATGAAATGGCTTAATGGAAAGAAGTCATAGCAAATTAAAAATAAAACTGTCGTATTTCTCATATATACCCATGTATATTTATATTAGCAATCAAGTGCCACATATATGAAAGGACCTCTAACTTGGTTTGTAAAGTCATTTAGGGCAACTTCACCTATGGCATGTTGTAAGTCTACAACTTAGAGCCATTATTTCTTGGGCTAACTTCACTAACCTTTGACTTCAATGATGAGAGGCTGCAATTAGATTGCAGAAAAAATGCCCATGATGCACCTAAAAAAATACTTTATTGTCATGACTCACAGAAAAAATCCTAATTCATTCATGTTGCACCAACATTCTAATCTTGCTCCATATTTCTCCAAACTACATTTCATAACTTGCCTTTTTGTTCCTTTGAATATCTTATTTCATTATACACAAAAGTATCAAAACCTCTTAAAATGTTTCCCCTTGCACATGGTTTTTCCATTTGGACCTACGGATGGCATGTAGCTACTCAACCTAAAAACACCTAGAATACTAAGGAGATAGATTCTCTAGAGGTACTTGCTCTATTTTCAATGTTCTTATCATGATTTAAATGTCTTGAGGATGGGGACTATCCCTTTTTAAAACCTGTATTTTCTGGGATTGGCAAATAACAAGTTTAGTGAATAGCTAGGTAGAAGATCAGCTCTATTACTAGGGGTTCAAATTTAGGATCCACTACTGACCGCCCACTATTGATCACTGGTAGACTTGAAAACAGTCTGCAAGCAATATGGTATTTCTGTTTCTATACAGTTCACAGATTTGAAATGAAAGATTAATTGAGGTTTTTATATAGAAATCTCAGAATATTCATACTAAACATAACTATCTTCAAGACTGCAAAAGTTCTTAGAAGAACAGTGATTTTCAGCTAATCTCTGTAGATTTATTTAATGAAGCTTTCCTTCTTAGTTATTTCAATTATTGGAATTTTTTAAAATGTGCTAAATATTCATTTGTTACTAGTAATTGTATTTTCAGAAATATGATCAATGTTCTCAATATTAATTATAAGTAGATCATAGTTTAAGAGTTTCTTGACCCATATTTCATGCTAACATTTATGATATTAGGTTGTATATATGTTTAACTAGAAGTACTTATTTTCAGTTAGTGACAAATTTTACATTAAATACCATCTTAAAGTCAATGAAATAAAGCATTATTTATCACTAAATTTTACTTAAGTTATAATGTACTATAAAAATAAACAGGGTTAAAATATGACAAAAAGCAAATTTGTAATTGGTGGATGATTGAACTGGCTAGTAAAGAGATGTTGAAAAAGCAGAAAAAATATGCAAATACTGTGAATATTTAAAAAACAAATTTTACTGGAAAAGTGACCCTAGGACTTGTCATAAGTCTGAAATGACAGTAGTTTTTATAGAAGCAACCTCAGATTTTTCCTAACTCTCAAACAAAACTTCTCTCTCTTAATTTATTGAATTTTCCTAAGGTAAGAGTTAAACTATGATTTTTATTATAAGCATTCAGTTTAGTAGCTAAAGAAGAGAAAGAGAAGAAAATTAGGGGGCTATCATTCAAAGTTGTTCTCTCCTTTGTGAAAATGGGAAAAAGCCACAGTTATGGTAAGAGGCTCATAAAATGAGTTGAAAATTTATGACAAATATTCTCAGACAAAATAGCAAAACCAAGCTTTTGGGAAAATTCTTTTGTCTAATGACATGATTGTGGTTCTATGATATTAATGTCATACCCTATGACAGACAAAAATTAGACTGTATTCATGAAGAAACTTAGAGCTTGATGAGACCCTGAACATGCAATGCTTGGTACGGTAGTGTTAAATACTTGAGTAAAAATATTTGCCAAATATTCTCTCTACAGAGAAAATTAGAGATACAGGATTTTGTAAACTGGAATGTAGAGAGTACTCTTTTATGTATTAATACACCAGAGACAAGTGTAGCAATAAAAGTCGCTGTTAGGAAAATACATGCGTTAATGACTACATGTCACTACACACACTATTTTATATATATTCGAGTTAATTATCAATAATTTGCTCCCTGACTTGATTCATTGTTCAAAAATGTAAATCGCAATCGTTGGTTGTATATGATTTCAATGTGCTGTAAAAAATAAAGAAGTAAAGACAGAGAAAGGGGATAATCAATAAAGAACACTGTTTTTCTCACTCTGAAGTCCACTACTCCTCAAAGATTATATATGAGTTTTGAAATGATGGTTGAAATAATACTTGTAATTTAATGACTTTCTTACTGTCAGTAACTAACATTGATTTTGAGTATATTTCAAGGGCTTCACATCTGGTATACATCAGGTATTAACATCTTGAGAGACTGAAATATATTATTTTACTGTGAAAATATACCAATTTACATCAGATAAAATTTCAGGTTGACTTAAGGACAAATTGTGATCCACATGGCTTGTTTTCTAGGATTCCAACTCTTTCTAAAAATTGATTTCTTATCAGATCTTTTGAAATGCTTAGATAATAATGACATAGAATTTCTTAAGATATTTAGTTGAATATTAATAATTACTTTATAGAATCAAATGCAATCAAATTTTGTTAGAAATTCAGTCCCTGATTCACTGTTTCCTCCCAACTTGAAAGAGGTTTCCAGATTTTTAAAGTTACTTGATTTTCCCCAGAGTATCTAATGATACAATGGGTCTTCAGTAAGAAAAATCTCTGTGGTTTTGGGGTCCATGTTACATTTATCTTTTTTTTTTTTTTTTTTTTGCAGTACGCAGGCCTCTCACTGTTGTGGCCTCTCCTGCTGTGGAGCAGAGGCTCCGGATGCGCAGGCTCAGCGACCACGGCTCACGGGCCCAGCCGCTCCGCGGCACGAGGGATCTTCCCAGACCAGGGCACGAACCCGTGTCCCCTGCATCGTCAGGCAGACTCTCAACCACTGCGCCACCAGGGAAGCCCACATTAATCTTTTTACTCAGAGATCTGGGGTTTCATGTCTCTATACTCATTTTTTATGGTGGAAATATACTATTCTTAGATTTCAAAGCTATGGCAATCTTAATATCATTTTATTTATTTTTTTTTCATTCATTCCCACATACAATCTTTGGTTTATTTTGTTTGTTTGTTTTTTAATTTTTATTGGAGTATAGTTGGTTTACAATGTTGTGTTGTTCTCAGGTGTACAGCAAAGTGATTCAGTGATATACATACATATATCCACTCTGTTTTAGATTCTTTAGGCCATTACAGAGTATTGAGTAGAGCTCCCTGTGCTATAGAGTAGGTCTTATTAGTTATCTATTTTATATATAGTAGTGTGTATATGTCATTCCCAATCTCCCAATTCATCCCTTCCCCCCAACCCCCTGATAACCATAAGTTTATTTTCTATATCTGTGACTCTATTTCTGTTTTGTAGATAAGTTCATTTGTACCTTTTTTATAGGTTCCACATATAAGCGATATCATAACAATGGAATATTACTCATCCATAAAAAGAACAAAGTAATGTCATTTGCAGCAACATGGATGGACCTAGAGATTTTCATACTGAGTGAAGTAAGTTGGAGAGAGAAAGACAAATATCATTTTATTTTTACAAGAACAATTAGTAGCTCAAAGATGGGACTGAGAAAGGGAAAAGAGTCAACATTTAGAAAGTAGGATAGTGAGTTGAGAAGAAAAATTTGAACTGAGGCTGGACTGCACAGTTTCACCTGTCATCTTATGCTGCTCAGATGAAGCATGGAGAACACAGGTATTGACATTTAAATAGGAGTGAGATTATGCCAGGCACTTATAGAAAAGGAAAGGGCTGTGGCTGTTTGAAGGGAGTGATGGATGTTTGAAGGGCATGTGTTTGTGGGGTGAGAGGAGCTGATTGTCTAGAGCAGTGGTTCTCAAAATGTAATCTATTAACTAGCAGTATCAACATCACCTAGACATTTAGAAAAACAAATTCTATGTCTTACCCAGAGCTACTGAATCAGAGCTCGGTTGGAAAGGCCCAGCAGTCCCTGTTTTAACAAACCCTCCAGATAATCCTGAGGCATGCTGAAGTTTGTCTGCATACATTTATTTGTAAAGATGGGAATAATGTTAAGTGAGTGAGACTTTGAAGCCAAGATTTTTGGAGGCTGTATATGAGGCCCATAGAAGTGAATGGTTGATACAGAATAAGTGAAAATTGCCAGAAAATGAGTTCAAGAAACAGAGACAGATTGTTGGACAGATTATACATGTGACTCATCAACTCATCAAAATTGTTGTGAAAGTTCTAACTGAAAGATATTCGGCAAGTTGGTAGAAAATATTTTCAATGAGTTTGGAGTAATTGGGATTAAAGAATGCTTCAATGGAACTAGTGTTCTTAGAAAATAAGAAAAGAGTAACATTCTTAAGTAACAAAGATGAGCAATGGACACATGTAGTTCACCTCTAGGCATCCTGATACATTGGATGGAACAAACACTAAAAAACAAAAAACACAGCCATGAATGGGCAGGTCAGCAGGGGAGATATGACTCAGCATTGAAGACATTCCATCTCTTCATGAAGTATATACATTTCTTTTTAATCTAGGGAAGTTTTTTATTTTAGAAAATAAAATACTTGCCACCTGGAGAGAAGCATCAGATTATGCCTTGTCCAGCGGTCAAAACAGGATTTTTTCTTTTCATAAAGGTGCTATTCATAGAAGAAACCCCAAAAGCATGAATTAAAATATTTTCATATTTAAACATTGCCATATCAGCCTGTTACTTGATATAGGTCACATAATCAGAGATTCCTTTTTCTGACTAATTTCTCAAAAAAAATTCCTCCAAGAATATTTTGTGATACATATTCAGCCCTTGGTTATTTTTGTTGCATAAATGAATGAAGACATTTATGACTCTGGTGTGGCTTCTGGAGTGATATTTTTCCCATTAGACAGCATGGTGTATTTATTTTCACATCAGAAATCATTGGTGTAAATCAATTATGTATAATTTCTAGCCACTGCAATATTTTAAAACGTTTTCTGGGGAAATACTATGACACTTTCATTATATCTTCAAAGAGATGTGTAAGGGGAAAAATATAAAAGAACCATTGTTTAGGGAAAATAAATTTAAAAACAAAGCCCTTAAAATCATGTTTATATATATACATATACAAATTTTAAAGGTAAACATAAAAACCAAATGATATTTCATCATCTGAGGTGACCACCTTTAATAATATCCTGTGTGTTTATATATATGTTGATATATCAATTATATAATTTTACATATTTTATTATCATATTTTTTATTAACATGCCTTGAATTTTTACTCAACTATACAATATGGACATAATTCCATGAAAATAAATATGAACTAACTTTATTTAATGGCTACATGATATTACAATATTTGTTTCTATTATGATACAGTTAACTAATATTAAGTTCTAGGCCCTTAACTTGTTTCCAAAACCATACAATAAAGAATGCTAAAATCTAAACTATTGAATGATTTTCCATTTATGATAAATTCTGTGACAACCAAAAAGCTTCCTAAATAATGTACAAAATTTCATTGTGTTTTTTACATTATCACTATTCCTGAATTTATTATTTTAATAACTTTTATTAAATAAACTTTGAGAATAACTATGAGAAATATTTAAAGTTAAAACAGAGCTGAAATGATAGGATGGAAATGTTCAGAATTGTGTGGGGTTTAATGGAAATTTAAAAATAACTACTCATTTCAAATAATCCCTGAAATATAAGAACCATAGAACACAATTCATCAAACACAAAGTTCTTTTCAACTGTCATTGGCAGAGGAGGGTAGATCATGATCAGTCATTGAGATGAAAGCTATTTTATGCAAGTAATATAAAAATGTAAATACACTCTACATCTGTATTAATACCACTGACTTGATAAATGTTTTGGGAACATTTATTTTCCTTAATGCTGAATAAGAGTTGATAACTTAGCTAAGAATAATGGTGAGGGTAACATAAGAAAACAAAGCCAGCTACAGCACCCTGCAAAGTATTAAAATGAATGTCTGGCAAGAAATGAATGTCTGACTTCCCAAATGTCTTTCCTAAAAGCAAGAAAGCCTTGCCCAAAGGTGTCTAAAAAACGTTCTCTATCTAGGGCAAGATTTGTGGTATATTCTTATTTTTTTTTTGTTTTTCAGATATGCTGTATGTGGGTCCCTCACTGTCGTGGCCTCTTCCGTTGTGGAGCACAGGTTCCGGACACGCAGGCCCAGAGGCCGTGGCTCACGGGCCCAGCCACTCCGCAGCACGTGGGATCCTCCTGGACTGGGGCACGAACCCGCGTCCCCTGCATCGGCAGGCGGGCTCTCAACCACTGTGCCACCAGGGAAGCCCCAGATTTGTGGTATATTCTTATTCACGACCAACTTCACAGCAAAATGGTTTTGTCATTAGAACAGTAATAACTCTTCCTGAGATATGAGGTTTTTCTTATTGTCCTTAAATCTTTGAAAAGTCCTCCAAACACATACCAATAAATAGTTGGATCATTGCTTTATTTCCATGAATCAGAATTTAACATCTGAGAAAAATATCCCAGATGCTATTTTAAAAACACTGTTTGAGAAAAGCAGCACCCTAATTCCAGAGTACAGATCTGAAATGAAAACTGCATACACTTAAATGGCACAGTTGCAGAAAGTGTGAAGAGTCGTTTTATTGTCTCCATACAACATTTAAAATCTTCCTATAGCTGAGGAAATATGCTCTTACTAAACTCCTTTCTCTGCATCATCTGAAGAAATTAAACTAAAAATGTATAAAATTATAAGGAAAATTGTAATGAGGTAAAAATTAAATAGAAAGTATCACTTGAGTGCAACTGATGTTTCAAAATGTTGCTAAATACACATGGGCAATGAAATCTGTGTTCACCTGAGTTAATTTTGCATGTTAAGTATCAGTGAAATAAATACTATTTGATCCATTCCTGAGAAATTATCAGGAATGATCTCCTAAGATTTGTGCTGCTCAAAACACACACACACACATAGACACACATACACACTCAACTACAATTGAATTTCTGTTTTATTTCTTTTGTGAACTAAGATAAGAATGATGTATTTGGTCATAACAACTTTACTTCAGAGGAAATCTTTTAAAGTGAAATGAATGGCAATCGTGATTTATATGATTTATGATCACATGTGAGCATGTGAAACATAATACATTAGGGAAGGTCATGATTTTAAACTGGAATTCCACAGCATTGTACTATATGGTATCTTGAGAATCCTTTAACTCTTCTCAAGAATATTAATTTACTGTTTAGTGATATCTCGAAAAAAGCCTAGACATCTTCATCTTCAATTTATTGTGAGAAACATTAATTTAAATTAACAAATGGATTCAGGGAAATGATGCAGTGCTTAGAGATGTTTTAACTTGAACATAAACAGCAACAAAAAGAAACAAAATACATTTTAAAATATGTCTTAAAATTAGACTGTGGATAAGTAAAATAATCGGTAAAAACGACTGTTTTATTTTCAAGTATTTTGATAGGACTATTAGATTTTGATCTACTAAATTTCTTCTCCACTCTAGTTGAGGTATTTGTTTTGTTTTTGTCTTCAATTTGCCTGAATTCATGGATTCAGAAGGAGAGCAAATGGAAACCATCTTGCATCTCATCATCTCATATTCTTACCCAACTCGTGATGAGTGTAGTAGGACATGGTGGAAAAGAAAAGAGCAGTGGCCACACTCCACCCCAACCATATTTCCTTCCAATTACTTGCCACCATGCTGGGGTGTTTTAACAGATAAAGAGTGCTGACCCAACTCTAATTTCTGGGATTTCCTGCAATAATGCCAACCAATTAGCATGTTAGGTGTAACAGGATCAGCTAGTTTGCTATTTTGGAACTTCACAAAGATTGTGTATTTCTAGCTGTTGGAAAAGTTTAATGCAAGAATAAAGATATGGTTTTAGTGATCTGTGGAGGGTCCCACAACTTGCCAACCCCTCATCTGGGAGTAACACATTTATATATAGTACAATTACTTGTCATAATGAAAATCAAATGTCAGTTGGAAATCCTCAAATTGCAACATGTAGAGGCAGTGAAATACATGATCTAACCACAGAACAGAGTTTTAGTCAGAAAACTTGGAATTCAGGAGCAATAGAATCATATTTAAATGTTAGGAATTTTACACTAGAGTTCAAATGTTGTATACTTAGGGAAACAGAGAACTATTTAACATTCTTTCCTTGTTTTGTATAATTCCTTTAAGCCCTGTAGCAATTTTTCCGAGCTCTCATCAAAAATCTTTGAAATTTTATTCTGTACTCCTCTTCTGTACAAACTTGTACTAGTGGCTGCTTTTGACTCCATTTTTTATCACAAAAGCCTCAAAAAAAATAGAGTCTGTTTTGATACAGGTAGATATGTCTTTGCAAAATACAGAAGAAAAACATGAGTGGCCCACACCATATATTATTTGTGAGAAGGGATGAGAGTGACTAAATGAAAATTCTTAAATTAATAACTTTGTCACGAATACATAAAGGAAGGCTTACACATTTAAACTGTTTTACCCTAGTACATATTATAGATATTTGAATTTCAAGATTCAACATTGATAGTCAAATGACAATATAATGTCTCAAAGAGGTAAGTAACAGTGCAACCGCCTTTCTTTCAACTACCACCTCTCACATAAGCCAGAAAAATGCAGTTTCTATGAATCTTAAGAAGGAAAATAAAAAGATCAGAAAATGAGTGAAATATCCTCCTTGGCATTCTGGACAAAAATTTCTGGAATGCCCACTTATTGGATATTAAGATAGAGATATCGTTAACTTTTATCCCTAGATCTCAATAAGGTTAATTAAAGTTCATAAGAATATACATAAAATGTTACATGATTAACATATTAAGTCATAAGTCCATTGTCCCAAAGGAGAAGACTTAAAATATAGTTTTTACATGTATATTAGAGTCTGACCAATGAACCAAATCAAATCAGCTAATGAACTGAGTAAACTTAAGAGGGATTAATTAGGTTGGTAATTATACATTAAATTAAAAAGTGATATAAATTATTTTGTTAGCAGATAATGGCAGTTGACAACTTGTTATAAATTCTCATAGCATTTATTATAATAACATTAATCATGTGCAGCCATTCTGCTTTTTGGGTAATTATATGAGTAATTCCATAGAATTTCATTCAAAAACAGTATCTTCTGTTCACAGAGGGGAGATGAATATGTAATATAAGAAATACAAGATTAGCTTTTCATGTGCTTATAAATTAGTTTCAAAAGGAGGAAACAGGGCTTCCCTGGCGGCGCAGTGGTTGAGAGTCCGCCTGCCGATGCAGGAGACGTGGGTTCGTGCCCCGGTCCGGGAGGATCCCACATGCCGCGGAGCGGCTGGGCCCGTGAGCCATGGCTGCTCAGCCTGCGCGTCCGGAGCCTGTGCTCTGCAACGGGAGAGGTCACAGCAGTGAGAGGCCTGCGTACCGCAAAAAAAAAAAAAAAAATAGGAGGAAACATCTTTCAAGGTGATGTCAGATAAATCTCTAAAATATTATAATACTAATTTGAGTAGTATAGTACCAAATTTACCTTACTATTTAACACTGCATGTAAATTTTATTAATATAGAAGACCTCATTGTGAATTCAAATGTTGTCCAACTCTGAGAAAAAATAACATTCACTTTAACCAAAAAAGTTACACAATTGCACTGTAAGCTTAATTATATATTTGGATTAGGTAGTGTTTTGTTTGTTTGTTTGTTTTCCTATTCAATATTCCTTCTTTAGCACATAGGCAGCCACTTACTTCCCAAATACTGGGTTATTGGAAGGAACATATTTAGTCTGTCTTTCTCTTATGCTCAGTCTTTGTTTCCCCCTTAAATTACGCTCTTTAAATGTAAGGGCAGGTGTGAAGTTTGGACAGAGTCTGATACACTTTGAGGAAATTTGCTTCTTCAAATGGACAAATAAATGCACCTCAAGTTCAGGAAATGTGCTGCATTTTCTATCAAACTTGCTGCCACAGAGATAAGAATTAAGAATGATTGGATCATCTTCTCTATTCTTCCATTCCTGCTGGTAACCAAACCTAAGTGAAGTAGAAGGGCCTGTATTATAGAAACAGTTTGGGACTCCTTCTCTCTTCCTATTTCTTCCTCTCATTAACTTATCTAGAGATAAGCCTAGAGGCTTGAGGTCCTTGAGTCTCTCTTGAGCTTCAAGTTTCTTCTGTTAAGTGGAAAGGGCTGGACCAGCAAGGTGGGATAGCCCTTCCTGATGTTCAGTCCTTGTCAATAAAATGGAAGGATAAAATTCATCTCTTTATAGTCTCTGTTTAAGCTATCTTATTTACCATAGTTTAATACTGAGTAAGTATTATAAAATTGATTACGGAGATATCTAACCTTGGATATCATCTGGAGAATTTTCAGTTACTTGTTTACTTCTTGAAATTCAGATAAAACTTATTTGTGAAGTCCTCTGGTCCAGGTGCATTTTAGCAAGCTAAATCATTTTTTTTCTTTGTAAAATGATATACAGTCCAGAGGATTCATTGAAGTAATTTATATTTTACAAAGAACATTCCCATTATCTTCAAGTTTCCAACATGTCACCATGGGATTAAATAATAATAATTAGTGGTAATACTCATGCATTTGTGGTAGATGTCTTTCAACATTCCTAAATTTGCACATTTTTACACACTCACATCAGAATCAACAGTGATTTATCTAATAAGTGATTGGTATTTTCAAAGAACAGGTTATTATTTGTTCAGTCTACCATTTTTTGTGTTGGTCATTAATTTCACTATTTACTTTTAGTAGTTCCCTCATCTTAGTTTCCTTTACATTATTCTGCTATTTCTAGTTTCCTAATATAACTATTCCTTTTAGTTCTCATAATTAACCATTTCTTATGCAATAACATAAGATTGGTATATTGGAATTATTAAGTTTATTTTTCTGTAATCTTCTGGTAGATTGGAAATTGGATGAAATAAGCTATATGGCTTCTTTAGAAAAAAAATATTAAAGAAAAACAAAGACACTGGGAAGCATCCAATAGCAGGGAGAAGTCAGCATGAGTTTACTTTCACAAAAGTGCAACTGGAAGGGAAAGAATTAGGATTTTGAGGATTTCCAGCCAAATTTTTTTTCTGACTGTGGAAAACAACAGTGGAAACCATAATTTTAGTCATTCAACGTGCCAGAGATAGGTGGGGGATTTAAAGAGGGAAATTCTGGTAGCAGGGATATCACAGAACACCACAAATTTTAAACATATATTCTTCACCAAATCTCTTGCTATTATATGAATTATGCATATATTTGGGAAACCCTATGGCCAAGAAGAATATGTAGGGAGAGAATGGGAGCTTCAAAGATAGAGCAGTACGGGGTGAGATCTGTGAGATTTTTGCTTCTCTACTTGAGTGCATTCCCAAAGTCTGCAGCTCAGAAAGAAGAAGCCCTCTGGTTTCACAACGTCAGGTGACAGTCTGAAGCTGGTAGAGAGGTGTAAATAACACGGGAAGCAGGAAGACATGCCCAGAGTGTTGGGATAAAACAGCAATGGTGGGAAGCCGTTAGAACAACATACACATCTGTTTCTGTAAAATGCAGGGAAGAAAAATTTTGCTGTTTAAGTCCAGGAAAATTAACTGCCCTCTAGAGCAGCATTTGCTAAAGTATATATTAAACAATGTCCAACTTTCAACCCAAAATTATTAGACATGAAAAGAAATAGGAAAATGAGACATATATTGAAGAAAAGATGAAGTTAATGACAGCAGATTCTGAGTAGGTCCAGACATTGGATTTAGCAAAGACTTCCAAACAGCTATTATGCATATATCTAAAGAATTAAAGGAAACTATGGATTCAGATAAGGAATATCAAAATTAAAATACTTAAAAATTTTAAAGCTAAAAGTAGAACACATAAATTTAAAAAATGCTATTTAGGCTTATAGCAGATTGGAGATTAAAAAAGTAATGTGTAACCTTGAAGACAGATCGAAAGGAACTACCCTCTCTGAAGAACAAAAAGACAAAAATTGGAGAAATATGGACAGATTTCCATTTCCATCAACAATGTGACAGAAGAAACTAGATTTACCTTTCTCACTTAAACAGCTAGAAATCCAAATAAAATGCATAAAATGATGGTTTTCAGACCTGAACAGACAAAGCATAGGACAATGATTGCTGAGAGAACTGCCCTAGACTGCTACCTAAAAATAGCTTCCTGACCTCAGCACAGAGCAAAAACCAAGAGAGCCTTGTGGTCTTGCTGATTTGAATAAAAAGAGTCCAAAGTCCAGAAAGGTCAAATTGGCTTAATTTTCATCCCAGAGTAGAGAGGATCAAGCCATAGATGGAAAAAAAATCAGAGATCTCTACAGGAGTTCCCTAGACTCTTTGGCTGAGAACTGATCTATATATTTATGGGAAGAAACTACCAATTCTGGAGAAAGAGCCACAAAATAGAATTGTGATGAGTTGAATAATTCCTAGAGATCACACAGGGCTAGGGATATTCTTGCACTCAGCAAGAAGAGTGAAATAAACCTCCTAGTAAACTGAGTATTGAGTAAATTCTTCAAAAAGTTAACAGCTAAGTCCTAACCTAACATCTGTTTCAGACTTACCCTGAAAAGAGATTTTTAGGGGCTTTGGTCGGAGCGCAGGGAGAGGACTGGTGGTGTGAACACAGCCTGAAGGTGTTAGTGCACCACGGCTAGCCGGGAGGGAGTCGGGGAAGAAGTCTGGACCTGCAGAAGAGGCAAGACACTTTCTCTTCCCTCTTGGTTTCCTGGTGCGCAAAGAGAGGGGATTAAGAGCACTGCTAAAAGAAGCTCCAGAGATGGGCGCAATCCGAGGCTAACAGCGCGGACCCCAAAGACGGGCATGAGACGCTAAGGCTGCTGCTGCCGCCACCAAGAAGCCTGTGTGCGAGCACAGGTCACTATCCACACCCCGCTTCCTGGGAGCCTGGGCAGCCCGCCACTGCCAGGGTCCCTGGATCCAGGGACAACTTCCCCGGGAGAACGCACGGCGTGCCTCAGGCTGGTGCAACGTCAGTCCGGCCTCTGCCGGAGCAGGCTGGCGCCACGTCGTGCCCCTACCTCCCCCCGGCCTGAGTGAGCCAGAGTCCCCGAATCAGCTGCTCTTTTAAACCCGTCCTGTCTGAGCGAAGAATAGACGCCCTCCAGTGACCTACACGCAGAGGCGGGGCCAAATCCAAAACTGAGCCCTGGGAGCTGTGAGAACAAAGAAGAGAAAGGGAAATCTCTCCAAGCAGCCTCAGGAACAGTAGATTAAAACTCCATAATGAACTTGATGTACCCTTCATCTGTGGAATACCTGAATAGACAAACAATCAACCCAAATTGAGGAGGTGGACTTTGAAAGCAAGCTTTATTATTTTTTCCCCTTTTCCTCTTTCTGTGAGTGTGTATGTGTATGCTTTTGTGTGAGATTCTGTCTGTATACATTTGCTTTCACCATTTGTCCTAGGGTTCTACCCATCCAGTATTTTTTTGTTTTTTAGTTTAAAAAAATATGTCTTAATAATTATTTTTTATTTTAATAACTTTATTTTATTTTATCATACTTTATTATATTTTCTTTTATCCTCTTTCATTCTTTCTTTCTACTTTTTCTCCCTTTTATTCTGAGCCGTGCGGATGAAAGGCTCTTGGTGCTCCAGCCAGGAGTCAGTGCTATGCCTCTGAGGTGGGAGACCCAACTTCAGGACACCGGTCCACAAGAGACCTCCCAGATCCACATAAAATCAAATGGTGAAAATCTGCCAGAGATCTCCATCTCAACACCAACACCCAGCTTCACTCAACGACCAGCAAGCTACAGTGCTGAACACCCTATGCCAAACAACTAACGAGACGGGAACACAACCCACCCATTAGCAGAGAGGCTGCCTAAAATCATAATAAGGCCACAGACACCCCAAAACACACCACCAGACACGGACCTGCCCACCAGAAAGACAAGATCCAGCCTCGTCCACCAGAACACAGGCATGAGTCCCCTCCACCAGGAAGCCTACACAACCCACTGAACCAACTTTAGCCACTGAAGACAGACACCAAAAACAACAGGAACTACAAACCTGCAGCCTGCAAATAGGAAATCCCAAACACAGTAAGATAAGCAAAATGAAATGACAGAAAAACACACAGCAGATGAAGGAGCAAGATAAAAACCCAACAGACCTAACAAATGAAGAAGAAATAGGCAGTCTACCTGAAAAAGAATTCAGAATAATGATAGTAAAGATGATCCAAAATCTTGGAAATAGAATAGAGAAAATGCAAGAAACATTTAACAAGGACCTAGAAGAACTAAAGAGGAAACAAGCAATGATGAACAACACAACAAATGAAATTAAAAACAATCTAGAAGGGATCAATAGCAGAATAACTGAGGCAGAAGAATGGACAAGTGACCTGGAAGATAAAATAGTGGAAATAACTACTGCAGAGCAGAATAAAGAAAAAAGAATGAAAAGAACTGAGGACAGTCTCAGAGACTTCTGGGACAACATTAAATGTACCAACATTCGAATTATAGGGGTTCCAGAAGAAGAAGAGGGAAAAAAAAAAGGAACTGAAAAAATATTTGAAGAGACTGTAGTTGAAAATACCCTTAATATGGGAAAGGAAATAGTTAATCAAGTCCAGGAAGCACAGAGAGTCCCATACAGGATAAATCCAAGGAGAAACACACCAAGACACATATTAATCAAAATGTCAAAAATTAAATACAAAGAAAACATATTAAAAGCAGCAAGAGAAAAACAACAAATAACACACAAGGGAATCCACCTAAGTTTAACAGCTTATCTTTCAGCAGAAACTCTGCAGGCCAGAAGGGACTGGCAGGACATATTTAAAGTGATGAAGGAGAAAAACCTACAACCAAGATTACTCTAACCAGTAAGGATCTCATTCAGATTTGATGGAGAAATTAAAATCGTTACAGACAGGCAAAAGCTGAGAGAGTTCAGCACCAACAAACCAGCTTTTCAAAAAATGCTAAAGGGTCTTCTCTAGGCAAGAAACACAAGAGAAGGAAAAGACCTACAATAACCAACCCAAAATAATTAAGAAAATGGGAATAGGAACATTCATATTGATAATTACCTTAAATGTAAAAGGACTAAATGCTGCCACCAAAAGACACAGACTGGCTGAATGGATACAAAAACAAAACCCATATATATGCTGTCTACAAGAGACCCACTTCAGACCTAGAGACACATACAGACTGAAAGTGAAGGGATGGAAAAAGATATTCCATGCAAATGGAAATCAAAAGAAAGTTGGAGTAGCAATACTCATATCAGACAAAATAGACTTTAAAATAAAGACTATTAGAAGAGACAAAGAAGGACACTACATAATGATCAAGGGATTGATCCAAGAAGAAGATATAAAAATTGTAAACATTTATACACCCAACATAGGAGCACCTCAATACATAAGGCAAATACTAACAGCCATAAAAGGAGAAATCAACAGTAACACATTCATAGTAGAGAACTTTAACACCCCACTTTCACCAATGGACAGATCATCCAAAATGAAAATAAATAAGGAAACACAAGCTTAAAATGATACATTAAACAAGATGGACTTAATTGATACTTATAGGACATTCCATCCAAAAACAACAGAATACACATTTTTCTCAAGTGCTCATGGAACATTCTCCAGGATAGATCATACCTTGGGTCACAAATGAAGCCTTGGTAAATTTAAGAAAATTGAAATTGTATCAAGTATCTTTTCTGAACACAATGCTATGAGACTAGATATCAATTACAGGAAAAGATCTGTAAAAAATACAAACACATGGGAGCTAAACAATACACTACTTAACAACGAAGTGATCACTGAAGAAATCAAACAGGAAACCAAAAAATACCTAGAAAAAAATGACAACGGAGACACGATGATCCAAACACTATGGGATGCAGCAAAAGCAGTTCTAAGAGGGAAATTTATAGCAATACAATCCTACCTTAAGAAACAGGAAACATCCCGAATAAACAACCTAACCTTGCACCTAAAGCAAATAGAGAAAGAAGAACAAAAAACCCCAAAGTTAGCAGAAGGAAAGAAATCATAAAGATCAGATCAGAAATAAATGAAAAAGAAATGATGGAAACGATAGCAAAGATCTCTACAACTAAAAGCTGGTTCTTTGAGAAGATAAACAAAATTGATAAACCATTATCCAGACTCATCAAGAAAAAAAGGGAGAAGGCTCAAATCAATAGAATTAGAAATGAAAAAGAAGTAACAACTGACACTGCAGAAATACAAAAGATCATGAGAGATTACTACAGGCAACTCAATGCCAATAAAATGCACAACCTGGAAGAAATGGACATATTCTTAGAAATGCACAACCTGCCTAGACTGAATCAGGAAGAAATAGAAAATATGAACACACCAATCACAAGCATTGAAATTGAAATTGTGATTAAAACTTTTCCAACAAACAAAAGCCCAGGACCAGATGACTTCACAAGCAAATTCAACCAAACATTTAGAGAAGAGCTAACACCTATCCTTCTCAAACTCTTCCAAAATATAGCAGAGGGAGGAACACTCCTAAACTCATACTACGAGACCACCATCACCCTGATACCAAAACCAGACAAGGATGTCACAAAGAAAGAAAACTACAGGCCAATATCACTGATGAATATAGATGCAAAAATCCTCAACAAAATACTAGCAAACAGAATCCAACAGCACGTTAAGAGGATAATACACCATTCTCAAGTGGGGTTTATTCCAGAAATGCAAGGATTCTTCAATATACGCAAATCAATCAGTGTGATACACCATATTAACAAATTGAAGGAGAAAAACAATATGGTCATCTCAATAGATTCAGAGAAAGCTTTCAACAAAATTCAACACCGATTTATGATAAAAACCCTGCAGAAAGTAGGCGTAGAGGGAACTTTCCTCAACATAATAAAGGCCATATATGACAAACCCACAGCCAACATCATCCTCAATGGTGAAAAACTGAAAGCATTTCAACTAAGAAATGGAACAAGGCAAGGTTGCCCACTCTCACCACTCTTATTCAACATAGTTTTGGAAGTTTTAGCTGCAGCAATCAGAGAAGAAAAGGAAATAAAATGAATCCAAATCGGAAAAGAAGTAAAGCTGTCACTGTTTGCAGATGACATGATACTATACATAGAGAATCCTAAAGATGCTACCAGAAAACTACTAGAGCTGATCAATGAATTTGGCAAAGTAGCAGGATACAAAATTAATGCACAGAAATCTCTGGCATTCCTATATACTAATGATGAAAAATCTGAAAGTGAAATCAAGAAAACACTCCCATTTACCATTGCAACAAAAAGAATAAAATATCTAGGAATAAACCTACCTAAGGAGACAGAAGACCTGTATGTAGAAAATTATAAGACACTGATGAAAGAAATTAAAGATGATACAAATAGATGGAGAGATATACCATGTTCTTGGTTTTGAAGAATCAACATTGTGAAAATGACTCTACTACCCAAAGCAATCTATAGATTCAATGCAATCCCTATCAAACTACCACTGGAATTTTTCACAGAACTAGAACAAAAAATTTTGCAATTTGTATGGAAACACAAAAGACCCCGAATAGTCAAAGCAATCTTGAGAATGAAAAAAGGAGCTGGAGGAATCAGGCTCCCTGACTTCAGACTACACTACAAAGCTACAGTAATCAAGACAGTATGGTACTGGCACAAAAACAGAAAGATAGATCAATGGAACAGGATAGAAAGCCCAGAGATAAACCTACACACATATGGACACCTTATCTTTGATAAAGGTGGCAGGAATGTACAGTGGAGAAAGGACAACCTCTTCAATAAGTGGTGCTGGGAAAAATGGACAGATACCTGTAAAAGTATGAGATTAGATCACTCCCTAACACCATACACAAACATAACTCAAAATGGATTAAATACCTAAATGTAAGACTAGAAACTATCAAACTCTTAGAGGAAAACATAGGCAGAGCACTCTATGACATAAATCACAGCAAGATCCTTTCTGACCAACCTCCTAGCATAATGGAAATAAAAACAAAAATAAACAAATGGGACCTAATGAAACTTCAAAGCTTTTGCACAGCAAAGGAAACCATAAACAAGACCAAAGACAGCCCTCCGAATGGGAGAAAATATTTGCAAATGAAGCAACTGACAAAGGATTAATCTCCAAAATTTACAAGCAGCTCATGCAGCTCAATAACAAATAAACAAAAAACCCAATCCAAAAATGGGCAGAAGACCTAAATAGACATTTCTCCAAAGAAGATATACAGACTGCCAACAAACACATGAAAGAATGCTCAACATCATTAATCATTTGAGAAATGAAAATCAGAACTACAATGAGATATCATCTCACACCAGTCAGAATGGCCATCATCAAAAAATCTAGAAACAATAAATGCTGGAGAGGGTGTGGAGAAAAGGGAACACTCTTGCACTGTTGGTGGGAATGTGAATTTGTTCAGCCACTATGGAGAACAGTATGGAGGTTCCTTAAAAAACTACAAATAAAACTACCATATGACCCAGCAATCCCACTACTGAGCATATACCCTTAGAAAACCAAAATTCAAAAAGAGTCATGTACCAAAATGTTCATTGCAGTTCTATTTATAATAGCCCGGAGATGGAAACAACCTAAGTGCCCATCATCGGATGAACAGATAAAGAAGATCTGGCACATATATACAATGGAATATTACTCAGTCATAAAAAGAAACGAAATTGAGGTATTTGTAATGAGGTGGATAGACCTAGAGTCTGTCATACAGAGTGAAGTAAGTCAGAAAGAAAAAGACAAATACCGTATGCTAACACATATATATAGAATTTAAGAAGAAAAAAAAATGTCATGAAGAACCTAGGGGTAAGACAGGAATAAAGACACAGACCTACTGGAGAACGGACTTGAGGATATGGGGAGGGGGAAGGGTAAGCTGTGACAGGGCGAGAGAGAGTCATGGACATATACACACTAACAAACGTAAGGTAGATAGCTAGTGGGATGCAGCCGCGTGGCACAAGGATATGGGCTTCGTGCTTTGTGACCACCTGGAGGGGTGGGATAGGGAGGGTGGGAGGGAGGGAGACGCAAGAGGGAAGAGATATGGGAACATAAGTATATGTATAACTGATTCACTTTGTTATAAAGCAGAAACTAACACATCATTGTAAAGCAATTATACCCCAATAAAGATGTTTAAAAAAAATCAATTGACCATCAAGTAAGGGGTTATATCAGAACCCCCATTAATCTATGTGTCTGTCCTTATTTCAGTATCACAGTGTCTTTATTCCTGTAGTTTTAGAGTAAATTTATAGATATAGGAAAATGTGAGTACACCAACTCTGCCCTTCTTTTTTATTATTTTTTTACTCTTCCTTATCCACATTGCTTTGCCTTTTGATCCTTTGAAATTCCTATGAAGTTTAGAATCAGATTGTCAACTTATCCAAAAAGGGCAATTGACATTTTCGTAGGGATCTTGTTGAACCTGTAAGTCACTTTGAGTAGTACTGTCATTACATGTATAACTCCTTTTATATGTAAATAGATAGGGGTTACTAGTATTTTACTGAGGATTCTGATGTCTACATTAATGAGATATTGGTCTGTAGTTTTCTTTCCTTGTGATGTGTTCATCTGGTTTGGTATCCAGGTAATACTAGCCTCATTGTATGAGTTTAAAAGTACTGTCTGCATTTTGATTTTTCAGAAGAGCTTTTAAAATATTGATGTTAATTCATCTTTAAACACTTGGCATAATTCACCAGTGAAGCCACCTGGCTGGTAATTTCTCTGTTGCAATTTTTAAAAAATACTTTGTTCCCTTTACTTTTTATATATCATATACATCAGTTTAGCTTTTCTAGTTTTTCTTTCATAAATTTCACAGAGATCAATTACAGCAGGCAAACAAATGTTTAAACTTTTCAGAACAGTCTTGCAGAGATATATAGCCCATCAATTTCAGTATCCCTGCTCCTCAGAGCCCTCAAAGCATTGTTAAAATCACACCTACTCCTCATATATAAAATAGCAAAGGTCACTGTTTTTCACATTGAAGGACTTCCCTTCATTTCAGAGCTAAAGATCTGTGTCCTTTTATCTCAATATATGAGCATTTGCTACCAACTTTCTGTATGACATTTGCATCTTTACAGGTTCTATTCTTGTACTCTGTCACTGAATACTGTGCATTGTATTTCACCTTCTGAGAGAACTGAAAGATCTATTGTTTGAGAAAGTGTAATGTTAGTGTATTTGATTTCTTATTTTAGGAATGCAACTGTTTGGGGATACAGCCATATATTCAGGTCTTCAGAAGAATGCAAACCAGGCCAGTCTCACAGAGGTATTTCTGTGAAGGAGTGTTGTTTGGCAACTATAGTTTACGACTACAAAGATGGATGAATCTGTTCTTATTCCATGCATACAAATTTTAATGTTATCTCTGGTCATGGAACAATGAATATGCCAACAGCTAGGTTTCTCACCACTGACCCATTAGTGCCCTCAACTCTGATTACAAAATATTAAACTTTCCAAAAGTACATTATAGCTGTGACTTTATATTAGCTGAAACCAGTGCTCAGACAGGCTTAGCAAATGACTTATAGATATTGATGTAAAAATATTGCTGATTTTAAGTGTGAGGGTCACACAGTGATTTCATGTTCCCCCTCCTTGGCCTCAGAGGTGACTCAATTTAATGACTTCCTT
Source organism: Aethalodelphis obliquidens (assembly GCF_003676395.1). Taxonomy (NCBI): domain Eukaryota; kingdom Metazoa; phylum Chordata; class Mammalia; order Artiodactyla; family Delphinidae; genus Aethalodelphis; species Aethalodelphis obliquidens. Next base: position 10,801,555 of record NW_020837973.1, read on the forward strand.
ATGTGGAAATCAAATTCTGTTAAAGAATGCCATATTATTTCCCTTTTCTTATTAGACATTGTGATCAATAATTGTGGAGACCTCTGTTTATCTTATCTATTTTACATTTGCAGGCCAAATGAGTATCCTGAATGCATAATTAACTTTTATCGCAGCTAGCTGTGTTTGTTTTGGATCAGTTTAATTCTTCCAGTCAAACTCAGATTTATTTACTCATTAAAAGGACAAAACATTTTAGAATTTCTTGAGTGTATTTATATATGGCCCTCCATGAGTCTGAATAATGTTTCCTTGCCTTGAGAAAAGGGGGACTTGCATGTCCCCATTATTTTTATTGCCAAATGCAAAATGATCAACCATCTGCCATTTAGAAAATTGATATGTGCATTTTAGTTTTAAGAATACCATGTATTAACTAAAAGTTAATATCTTAGCCAATACATCTTCCTCTTCTAGGTACTTCTATGTAGTAGTTTATGGTCTAGCAGTGATCAGCAGAGTGAAGTCAAGAAGCCTAACTCACTAATTTGGTGAAGTAGTGACTTGATGTTTACTGGCCCCAGTGACTCCATTTATTTTTATTGTTTATGTTTTCTTTTTGTTTGTTTTTTTTGTTTGGAAGTAAGTTTCTAGGTTGCATAAGAAGGGAGGGCCAGCTCTCAAAATCTCTCTTGGTCATTTAAGGGTCAGTACAGACATTTCTTTCATTTGGTACTCCAGACTTGACACAAGGAGTGTCTGTAAATGGCTTATGCCATTGCTATTTCAGCTGGCATCATAAACAAACATGGGAACTAATGAATTGATACTTGAGAGCAGTGGTGGGGGACAGTAATTTAGTGATTCTTTGTAAACCATGACACTGGAATTCAAAGCCTCAAATTTCTGCCCCCCATATGGACGCTGACCTTGGTCTTGTGACTGGCCTTGAGCAATGGAAAATAAACAAACGTGGGATAAGTGGAAGCTTGGTTAGCATTTTAGCGCTTGTACATTGGAGATTTTTCCTTTTGAATGTTCTTGGGGTCTAACTATTTTAGAAAGAAGCCAAATATACCAGAGGGAGGGACCACGAAGGGAGATAGAGAGTCAGGACAGACTTCTAGCTGTTCCCACTAAGGTACAGACTCATCAATAAGGCTGTCTCGCATGTTCCAGCATAAGCCATAATCTGACTGCAACTGCACAAAAGACACCAAAGGAGTCTGGAAGTAGGACCAATCAACTCAAAAAAAAAAAAAAAAATCCAAAACAACAACAAAAAACCTCCATAAGAAATAATGTAATTTATCTTAGATTAAGCCATTAAACATAGGAGTGGTTTGTTACACCAACCACTGGCAACTGAAATAAGTGGTTCTTTTGAAACTTCAATGTGAATTTGAGTCCTCTGTGTATCTTGACAAATTTCTGATAATGATTCAGTGGTATGGGGTCAGGGCTGGAGATTCTACATTTTTTACAAGCTCCCAGTTGATGACAGTGATGCTGCTCTACAGACCATACCTTACGTCACAAGGTTTCAGAGGACCAACAATTAATCATTCCTAGTCTTTTCTAAGACCATCTCTTTGTATTAAAAACTCATATACGAATTCTTTTTTAAAGTTCTTTTTTTTTTTTTTTTTGCGGTACACGGGTCTCTCACTGTTGTGGCCTCTCCCGTTGTGGAGCACAGGCTCTGGACGCACAGGCTCAGCGGCCACGGCTCACGGGCCCAGCTGCTCCACGGCATGTGGGATCTTCCCGGACCAGGGCACGAACCCGTGTCCCCTGCATCAGCAGGCGGACTCTCAACCACTGCACCACCAGGGAAGCCCTAAAGTTCTTTTTACTAAGGAAGTGAGTGTGGTAGATGTCATTCTAGTAATATATATGGAAAAATATGGCATTATATATCTGTGCATTTATGTAACCCAAGTTTTTGGTGCCAGAAGAAATCTGTTTTAGTGGATCATTCCTTTTAATGTCCAAATATAATAATTCAATTTCCAATAATTTATCATTCAAAAGGACCCTCAGAAGAATTATGCTCATTATTGTTATTATAAATTCCAATGACATTGAGTTCTGCTACATGACTGGCCTCATTGAATTTGGAATCTTTTTATGCCACTTTTCTCTACACTGTGCAATGTTTCTATTGCCCCTGTCCCCGCAACCTGTTTTATGAACACACTACGTATTTATGAAAAGAACACTTATTGAACTGTGCCCTCTCTCTCTTTCATGGGTAGAAATGTAAATTATTGGACAAGAACATCCTCCCTTCCAGTTAATAAGCCTCAATTTTTATTGAACTTTTGGAGTAACAGAGTATTCAGGTTATATCATAATACAATCAACAACCTAAAACTAACTGTTATACATTATTCTCAGAACTGGCTTTCTTTGCTTCTGCAAGCCCTTGCCTCTGTTAAGCCCTGGACTTAGACCACCTTCTTCATTCACTTTTCCTGTGCTATGCATCCATCAGGCTTAACCCTAATATTGCTCTTACTTTTTTCAGAAGATAAATTTTCTTGCCATCATTTATCCACATTAGGCTACTGATTTAATGTGTTGATTATAAACTTATTAAGGTATTTTTCTGAATTTACTGTTGTCCAGCATTTGCAAGAGTTCTGCATATGATGATAATAAAGCTGTACTAATATATTTTTGCCTTGAATAAGTTCACTTTTATTAAAACAACTGAAAATATGTATATTAGAAAAACTACATGGAGTGATCAGAGGGTTAGGCTGGGACAATAGTCAGAAGAAGAGACACCTGCATCTAAATTTCCTCTTCTCTTTTGTTTCTAGAATCTGAATATGTTCCCAGCTTCTGACTTTATCACACATTCAAAATTCCTTCTTCTCTTACAATAACTGATCACCTGATTTTTTTCTGCCCATTCTTTCAAATCATTATTCTGCAGTAACAGAAAGGAGAAAATATAGAATTCAGAATCATTCTACCTTAATTAATATATTACCTAATATTAAGGTTCATTTTTATGCCTGATAGCCAAATCCAAACTTTTTTTTAATACATCTTTATTGGAGTATAGTTGCTTCACAATACTGTGTTAGTTTCTGTATTACAACAAAGTGAATCAGCCATACGCATACATATATCCCCATATCCCCACCCTCTTGAGCCTCCCTCCCATCCTCCCTATCCCACCCCTCTAGGTGGTCACAAAGCTCTAGCTGATCTCCCTGTGCTATGCAGCTACTTCCCACTAGCTACTTTACATTTGGTAGTGTATATATGTCCATGCCCGACTCTCTCATTTCGTCCCAGCTTACCCTTTCCCCTCCCCATGTCCTCAAGTCCATTCTCTATGTCTACGTGTTTATTCCTGCCCTGCCACTAGGTTCTTCAGTATCATCTTTTTTTTAGATTCCATATATATATATATATATATATATTAGCATATAGTATTTTTTTTTCTCTTTCTGACTTACTTCACTCAGTATGACAGACTATAGGTCCATCCACCTCACTACAAATAACTCAGTTTTGTTTCTTTTTATGGCTGAGTAATATTCCATTGTATATATGTACCACATCTTCTTTATCCATTCATCTGTTGATGGACATTTAGACTGCTTCCATGTCCTGGTTATCGTAAATAGTGCTGCAATGAACATTGTGGTACATGTCTATTTTTGAATTATGGTTTTCTCAGGGTATATGCCCAGTAGTGGTATTGCTGGGTCATATGGTAGTTCTATTTTTAGTTTTTTAAGGAACCTCCATACTGTTCTCCACAGTGGTTGTAACAACTTACATTCCCACCAGCAGTGCAGGAAGGTTCCCTTTTCACCACATCCTTTCTAGCATATTTATTGTTTCTAGATTTTTTGATAATTGCCATGCTGACTGGTGTGAGGTGATACCTCATTGTAGTTTTGATTTGCATTTCTCTAATACTTAGTGATGTTGAGCATCTTTTCATGTGCCTCTTGGTCATCTGTATGTCTTCTTTGGTGAAATGTCTATTTAGGTCTTTTACCCACCTTATAACTGAGTTGTTTATTTTTTTCTGATATTGAGTTCTATGAGCTGTTTGTATATTTTGGAGATTAATCCTTAGTCTGTTGTTTCATTTGAAAATATTTTCTCCCATTCTGAGAGCTGTCTTTTTGTCTTGTTTATGGCTTCCTTTGCTGTGCAAAAGCTTTTAAGTTTAATTAGGTCTCATTTGTTTATTTTTGTTTTTATTTTCATTACTCTAGGATGTGGGTCAAAAAAGATGTTGCTGTGGTTTATGTCAAGAAGTGTTTTTCCTATATTTTCCTCTAAGTGTTTTATACTGTCCAGTCTTACATTTAGGTCTTTAATCCATTTGGAGTTTAATTTTGTATATGGTGTTAGGTAGTGTTCTAATTTCATTCTTTTACATGTAGCTGTCCAGTTTTCCCAGCATCACTTATTGAAGAGGATGTCTTTTCTCCATTGTATATTCTTGTCTCCTTTGTTGTAAATTAGGTGACCATATGTGTGTGGGTTTATCTCTGAGCTTTCTATTCCTGTACCACTGATCTATATTTCTGTTTTTGTGCCAGTATCATACTGTCTTGATTACTGTAGCTTTGTAGTATAGTTTGAAGTCATGGAGCCTGATTCCTTCAGCTCCATTTTTCTTTCTGAAGATTGTTTTGGCTATTCAGGGTCTTTTGTGTTTCCATACAAATTGTAAATTTTTTGTTCTAATTCTGTGAAAAATGCCACTGGTAGTTTGATAGGGATTGCATTGAATCTGTAGATTCCTTTGTGTAGTATAGTCATTTTCACAATGTTGATCCTTCCAATCCAAGAACATGGTATATTTCTCCATTTGTTTATATCATCTTTAATTTATTTCATCAGTGTTTTAGAGTTTTCTGAGTACAAGATTTTCCCCTACCTATGTAGGTTTATTCCTAGGTATTTTATTTTTTTTGTGATGATAAATTGTTGTTTCCTTAATTTCTCTTTCTGATATTTTGTTGTTAATGTATAGAAATGCCAGAGATTTCTGGACATTAATTTTATATCCAGCAACCTTACCAAATTAGTTGATTAGTTCTTGTAGTTTTCTGGTGGCATCTTTAGGATTTTCTATGTATAGTATCATGTCATCTGCAAACAGTGACAGTTTTACTTCTTTTCCAACTTGTGTTCTTTTTATTTCTTTTTCTTCTCTGGTTGCAGTGGCTAGGACTTCCAAAACTACGTTGAATGAGAATGGCAAGAGAGGACATCAGTGGGAGTTCTGAGTCAAAACCACTGGAATAACAGAGAACCTCAGACCCCAGGGAATATTCAGCAGAGTGAGGTCTCCTAGAGGTCCTCATGTTGGCACCATGACTCAGTTCTACCCAAAACATATAAACTCCAGTGTTGGAAGACTCAGCCCAAACAACCAGTAAGAGAGGAACACAATCACACCCATCAAAAAAAAAAAAAAAAAAAAAGAGACAGCAAAAATTTTGCCACAGATGAAGGAGCAAGGTAAAAACCTACAAGACCATATAAATGAAGAAGAAATAGGCAATCTACCTGAAAAAGAATTCAGAGTAATGATAATAAAGATGATCCAGAATCTCTGAAATAGAATGCAGGCACGAATTGAGAAAATACAAGAAATAATTAACAAAGATATAGAAGAACTAAAGAACAAACAAACAAAGATGAACAACACAATAACTGAAATGAAAAATACACTAGAATGAATCAATGACAGAATAACTGAAGCAGAAGAACGAATAAGTGAGCTGGAAGACAAAATGGTGGAAAAGACTGCAGAGGAGCAGAATAAAGAGAGAAGAACGAAAAGAATTGAAGACAACCTCAGAGACCTCTGGAGCAACACTAAATGACCAACATTCGAATTATAGGGGTCCCAGAAGAAGTAGAGGAAAAGAAAGGGTTTGAGAAAATATTTGAAGAGATTATAGTGGAAAACTTCCCTAAAATGGGAAAGGAAATAATCACCCAATTCCAGGAAGTGCATAGAGTCCCATACAGGATAAAACCTAGGAGAAACACACCAAGACACATATTAATCAAACTAGTAAAAATTAAATTCAAAGAAAAAATATTAAAAGCAGCAAGGGAAAAACATACAAAGGAATCCCCATAAGGTTATCAGCTGATTTTTCAGCAGAAACTCTGCAAGCCAGAAGGGAGTGGCAGAATATACTTAAAGTGATGAAAGAGAAAATCCTACATCCAAAATTACTCTACCCAGCATGGATCTCATTCAGATTTGATGGAGAAATCAAAAGCTTTTCAGACAAGTAAAAGCTAAGAGAATTCAGCGCAACCAAACCAGCTTTGCAAAAAATGCTAAAGAAACTTCTCTAGGTGAGAAACACAGGTGAAGTAAATGACCCACAAAAACAAACCCAAAATAATTAAGAAAATGGTAATAGGAGCATTCATATTGATAATAATCCTGAATGTAAATGGATTAAATGCCCCAATCACAAGACACAGACTGGCTGAATGGATACAAAAACAAGGCCCATATATATGCTGTCTACAAGAGACCCACTTCAGACCTAGGGACACATACAGACTGAAAGTGAGGGATTGGAAAAAGATATTCCATGCAAATGGAAATCAAAAGAAAGCTGGAGTAGCAATACTTGTATCAGATAAAATAAACTTTAAAATAAAGACTGTTACAAGGATAATGAAGGCCACTACATAATGATCAAGGGATCAATTCAAGAAGAAGATATAACAATTATAAATATATATGCACCCAACATAGGAGGACCTCAATACATAAGTCAAATGCTAACAACCATGAAAGGAGAGTTCAACAGTAACACAGCACTAGTAGGGGACTTTCACACCCCACTTATACCAGTGGACAGATCATCCAAACAGAAAATAAATAAGGAAACACAAGCTTTAAATGACACCATAGACCAGATAGATTTAATTGATATTTATAGAACCTTTCACCTGAAAGTGGCAGAATACACTTTCTTCTCAAGTGAACACGGAACATTCTCCAGGATAAATCACCTCTTGTGTCACAAATCAAGCCTCGGAAAATTTAAGAAAATTGAAATCTTATCAAGCATCTTTTCTGACCACAACACCATGAGATTGGAAACCAATTACAGGAAAGAAACTGTAAAAAAAACCACAAACACATGGAAGCTAAACAGTGTGCTACTAAATAACCAAGATATCACTGAAGAAATCAAAGAGGAAATAAAAAAATACATAGAAACAAATGACAACAAAAACATGACAAATGAAAAACTGTGGGATTCAGCTAAAGCAGTTCTAAGAGGGAAGTTTATAGCAACTCAATCTCACCTCAAGAAACAAGAAAAATCTCAAATAAACAATCTAGCCCTACACCTAAAGCAAATTAGAGAATGAAGAACAAAGAAAACCCAAAGACAGTGGAAGGAAAGAAATCATAAAGATCAGAGCAGAAATCAATGAATTAGAAATGAAGAAAACAATAGTAAAGATCAGTAAAACTAAAAGCTTGTTCTTTAAGAAGATAAACAAAATTGATAAACCCTTAGCCAGACTCATCTAGAAAAAAAAAGGGAGAGGATGCAAATCAATAAAAATGGAAATGAAAAAGGAGAAATCACAACTGACACTGCAGAAATACAAAGGATTATAAGAGACTACTACAAACAGCTATATGCTAATAAAATGGACAACCATGAAGACATGGACACATTCTTGGAAAGGTACAATTTTCCAACACTGCACCAGGAAGAATTTGAAAATATAAACAGACCTGTCACAAGTAATGAAATTGAACCTGTAATTAAAAATCTTCCAGCAAACAAAAGTCTAGGACAGATGGCTTCACAGGCGAATCTATCAAAGCTTTAGAGAAGAGCTAACATCTATCCTTCTCAAACTCTTCCAAAGAATTGCAGAAGGAGGAACACTCCCAAATTCATTCTATGAAGCCACCATCACCCTGATACCAAAACCAGAAGAAGATATCACAAAAAAAGATTATAGACCAATATCACTGATGAATATAGATGCAAAAATCCTCAACAAAATACTAGCAAACAGAATCCAACAACATAATAAAAGGATCATACACCATGTTCAAGTGGGATTTATCCCAGGGATGCAAGGATTCTTCAATATATGCAAATCAATCTATGTGATATACCATATTAACAAATTAAGTAATAAAAACCATATAATTATCTCATTAGATGCAGAAAAAGCTTTTGACAAAATTCAACACTGATTTATGATAAAAACTCTCCAGAAAATGCACATAGAGTTAAAATACCCCAAGATAATAAAGACCATATATGACAAATCCACAGCCAGCATCATACTGAATGGTGAAAACTGAAATCATTTCCACTAAGATCAGGAACAAGAGAAGGATGTCCACTCTCAATATGCTTTTGACATATTGAAAAGTGTCCAACCGTAACCATGTCTTGATTCCATTGCTTTTTCTTTCCCAGCAACACTAATACAAGCTTAAACTACAATTAGCAGGAAGGTAATTTAATTTGAAATATGATTCAAATCACTCACTTTCTCAGTCGTCTCTACAGATTGCCACATAAATGAATTCAGCATAGGGCATTATTTTTAATTTCATTTTTCCCTTTTATAATAAATGATGTTTGACAACATAGAAAGTAGTCATAACTAGATTTTCACTATTCAAATTGGAGTAGTTTCATTTTGGGGTCTAAGAAGGGTACAAACTGACACTAATTATAATAATTATTGGATTAATCTCTCTTAGAGACTTAATAGTAATAAATTATTACCTAGGTATGATTTATTATAATGTGAAAAGATGATTAATTTACTTTCTTTTGTAAAAGACAATATTCTGGTTATAAACAGATACTTCATTTTTTTGATATTGCCTTTGAGGAAATCCCCCCCTTGTATATTTGCATTAGGTGGGCAGCCACTGCTGCAACATTTTCTGAGGGCTGAAGTTGACACTATACGATGGGCTGTGTCCAGTGTCCAATTCTGCCTGCTGTGTGATGCCGGCTGGATCACCCCCTTGATGGATGATGCCTGTGGAGTGATTAGATTTGTGGACCTGTCGTCTCAGCCTCTCTTGACAAATGCTTGTTTTCCAAACTGGTTCTCCAGCCATCCAGTTATTCTTTGAGCTACACTACACTTTTTTCATTACTACCTTTCCCTGTTTAATCCAAGCAGAGTTGGTTTTGAAGGGTGTGTTATTTCCTATGGCTGCCACAATAAATTGTTACGTACTGGGTAGCTTAAAACCAGATAGCTCTAGAAGCCAGAAGTCCAAACTCAGGGTGTCAGCAGGCCCACACTCCAGAAGGCTCTAGGTGAGGATCCTTCCTACCTCTTCCAGCTTCTGGCGACTCTAGACTTTACCTGGCTTTCCTGTCTCCATGACTAAACCTCTGTGGTTACATTGCCTCCTCCTAGTTATGTACCTGTGCCTTTCTTCTTCTTTGTCTTTCTCTTTCTTTTTTTTCCTATTTTACAAAAATTTTAATTATGGTAAAAAATAAAACATAAAATTTACCATCTTAATCATTTTTATGTGTACATTAATGTTAGGTAGAGTCACATTGTTGTGTAACCAATCTCATCTGTTGTATTTTAACATAGGCTCAAATTAACCTCTTAAGATTTCTTTCATTATGTATATTTTATTTTAACAATGTAACTCCAGAAATAATACAAATTGTGTCAGATACTTATACAATACTTAATATCAAAACAAAAACAAATTATGTTTTCAGAAATTTATTTTTGAGTATTTGCAAAATTCACAAAGCATTGTTTGTGGATGATGTTTATTAATGTAGCTTCAACCTATGGAAGGAGGCTTATTTCATACACAAATTAAATCTGGTTGTTTTACTTTCATTCATATCACTCTGAGATTTTGCAATGCTTGAAAATGCACAAGTATAATTTGTATAATGTGAATTGTCTTTTTATCTGAGATATTCAATTATAAATAATTGAATGTAATCTTAATATTTCCCTTTCATATATATATATATGAAAGAGACTTCAAAAGAGTTGCTTTCCCCTGCCTATCATCCATCAGCCTACTTTAGCCCTACCTGGTATATGCGAGTGGGCTCTTGTCACATTTTGGTCTTACAAAGACATTAACCACCTTGCAGTGGAAATGGGTTCATCAACTGTCACTGTATGCAAGGTCAGACAGGTGCAAATATTTCCTTTGCATTATGATTTTGCAAAAATGAGACTTGATAATTGAAAGGCTGGCCACTGTGACATGCAATTCCGGAATACTGTTCAACATTTCTTGAGACAGCATAATTTGTAAATAAGGGGCATTTATTATTTCAGACAGCCTCAGGGTACACATTCATTTTCCCCTGACATGTAGTATACAGATTCAAAGGCTTCATTCATTAGCATTGTTTGCAAAATGTTATGCTATGCTTAAAGGTAAAATAAATGTAAACACATTATAAAGATAGAATTATTTCATTACTTCAATTACTTCCTAACTTAGAAAGTGATTTTAGACAGAAAAAGTCTGCAGATGTGTAATTCGCTTTCTATATTCAAAGATTTTAAATTGTTTGGATGACTTTAAAAGGAAGATGTGTTTATCAGTACTAATTTGGATTAAAGTGTATGTATGTGTTTAGAGTTTAATAAATAAATGTTCAGACTTTATGGAAATTAATTACTATTCTAACATGAAAAAAACCTAAATACAAATTTTGACAGAGTTAATGTTGTTTTCCTCCATCTTATTTAGTATTACATCATTTGATATTACAAAAACTCAATGAGTCATGTATTTAAATGACCTACTGGAAGCTTTACTTTTCAAATCAGTTTCCATACATTCAATATTTATTTAACCAATTTAGAAAATAAAAATTTAATAGACAGTTATTCATGAATATATCAATATACTATATCATTATAATTATAGTTTTCCATATATGTTTATTTGATCAATAAATCAATCAAGTATTTTTTTATAACTAAACTAGGAAAGGTTATTCTTCAAAGTGCTGTAACAATTGCATTGAATTAAAAAAAGCCAACATCCCCTGCCCTCATGTATCTTACATTCTAGAGTGAAAGGTGACAAACTCAAAATTATAGAACTATATACTAAGCTAGATCACAGTAAATGTTATGGTGAAATGGAATAGGACAATAAAAAGGGCTCTAGCGGGGGAGTGTGATTTCAAATTCAAATATCTTGGATTGCATTGGTCTAATTGGGAAGGTGAATTTGATCAAAGATTTGATAAAGATATTCATTAGATATGGACATCTGGGGAAAAGTGCTCCAGATAAAGGACCTGTAGGCCCAAAAGCCTTGATGAAAAAGCATGGCTTAGCATGTCAGAGGAAAGATATAAAGAGGCTGTGATGGTTAAACTAGATGAGTGGTGGAGTGGTGGGAGAGATAGAGCATTTTGAGCTGACAGACCTGATGTCTTTTCTATAGGATTATTCTGGCTGCTGTGTAGGCAGTGAACTGAGGTTAGGGGTGGAGGAGTTGAAACAAGAAGACAAAGTTATTTCAATTCGCCAAATGAGGAATAATGGCTACATTGACTTGGGTAAGAACAGCTGGATGGTTAAAAGGGGCTAAATTCTGACAATATTTTGAAAGAACCTTATTTCCAGGAAGTTTTGCTGACTGACTATGAGGTGGAAGGGGGAAAAATTAATCAAAAATGACTCTGATATATTCAGTCAAATCATTCCACTTATTAATAATGAAAAGCCAGTAAGAAGATTGAAGAGTAAGTTCACGAGTGCAGTTTAGAAATAAAACATATACATATGTATCTATAGATATATCCATATCCTGTCTTTATATCTACTTGTATCTCTAATTCTGTATCTACTTATACCTCTAAGCCTCTCTCTCTATTATCAACTATATGTCCAAATCTTACAACAGTGTCTGGACCTAGTGGACAAACTATGATTTTTGTTGAATAAATATTGAATGCATACATCACATACAATTTGATTAGTATTGCAATTAGTGTGTAGCAACATACAACGTATATTTTAGATTATGTAGAGAATATTTTAATACATTCTTTCAGAAACATTTTAATAGTTATGAAATACATCCATGGAAAATTTCCATGTCTTTATTGAAGGACTTCTTTTTTTCTTTTTTTGGGGGTGGGGGGCGGGCTCTCACTGTTGTGGCCTCTCCCGTTGCGGAGCAGAGGCTCCGGACGCGCAGGCTCAGCGGCCATGGCTCACGGGCCCAGCCGCTCTGCGGCATGTGGGGTCTTCCCAGACCAGAGCAAGAACCCGTGTCCCCTGCATCGACAGGCGGACTCTCAACCACTGCGCCACCAGGGAAGCCCTCGAAGTACTTCTTGAGACCATTTTATTGCTTTGTATTGAAGAGGGCTGAGTCCCAGGTTATGTTTCTTACTAATTGTGTGAATAGATCAAATTATTTAACTTTTTGATATACAATTTCCTCATTTCTAAAATAAGAGTGGCAATATTGATAAGTTTTTCTAAGATTAGAGTGTTTATATGATAAACATCTGACACACAGCAGACAGCCAATAAATTATAGGTGTTACTAAAATGTGTATCATTTGAAGTATGATAAAATTGCATTACTTCAGCAAAAGTTGTGCAATCCCTGGGTCAGTCATATACGTGTTTATCTGGGGAAAACAATAAAAATATTGTAAGGAAATACATATTGGACTAGTAAAAAATTTGTTGTTAACCAATTACAAAGATTCCTAAAAACAATACAAAATGGTGTTGACAGAACATAAGCTATAACAGCTCATATTTCAGATTCCAATTATAAGACATTGAAACCTACCTCAAAAATTTTCCTGTATGCAAGTAGTATGAATCATGAATTACCAAAATTGTATTGAAACATGCCAGCTAATGTAGCAATTGAACAGAACAAAATATGTATAGTTTATCTAGGAATTTAAAGATGAAAATATTTTATGTTTAAATTATTCTATGTATCACATTATTAAATCATTCTAATAGTACTTATTTGCTCTCATTAGTCAGAAGTTGTTCAATTTTTTATGGCAGCAACTGTTGCAGAATGAAATTCAAATGCTGGTCCGGCAAGCAATTTTTATATGTACATTTTTAACATTATTTATTATAGTATACTAATATTTTATAACATTATAATAATATTTAATATATAATGTTAAATATATTTAAAATAATAATAATGTAATTATTTTAAAATTATTTCTTGTAATAATTTTAAACAAATTTTTTTTGACTTTTTTTTCTTAACATTTTTATTGGAATATAATTGCTTTACAATGGTGTGTTAGTTTCTGCTTTATAACAAAGTGAATCAGTTATAAATATACATATATCCCCATATCTCTTCCCTCTTGCATCTCCCTCCCTCCCTCCCTCCATATCCCACCCCTCTAGGTGGTCACAAAGCACCAAGCTGATCTCCCTGTGCTATGCGACTGCTTCCCACTAGCTATCTATTTTACATTTGGTAGTGTATATATGTCCATGCCACTCTCTCACTTTGTCCCAGCTTACCCTTCCCCCTCCCCGTGTCCTCAAGTCCATTCTCAAGTAGGTCTGTGTCTTTATTCCCATTTTGCCCCCAGGTTCTTCAGAACCTTTTTTTTTTAAAGATTCCATATATTTGTGCTAGCATACGATATTTGTTTTTCTTTTTCTGACTTACTTCATTCTGTATGACAGACTCTAGGTCCATCCAACTCACTACAAATAACTCAATTTCATTTATTTTTATGGCTGAGTAATATTCCATTGTATATATGTTCCAGATCTTCTTTATCCATTCATCTGTTGATGGACACTTAGGTTGCTTCCATGTCCTGGCTATTGTAAATAGAGCTGCAACGAACATTGTGGTACATGACCCTTTTTGAATTATGGTTTCAGAGTAACCTGTCTAGGCAGCCATTTCTAATGTAAGGACACCAACAATAAAATGTCAATGTTTTTAGTGCATTAAATCATAAAGTCAACACAAAAGATCATCATATATATCAATATATATTTTTTCTGTCTATTTAAGATACTTGATGATAATGAATGATATACCTTTATTAAATATAATTCAGATATTTTAACTTACTTAAAAATCTGTGTTTTGGGGACAGAGAGTTACTAGACTTATAGTGGTAATCATTTCACAATGTATGCAAATGTCAGATCTTTATGTAGTATACCTGAAAACAGCTTAATATTGTAAGTCAGCAATATTTCAACTAAAAAAACTCCACAAATCATTAAAATAAAAGAGAGTCATGAAAAATCAGCTTTTGTTCCAATTAAATATTTTGACACTCTTAGGACATGGCTACTTATGAAAGTATGTTTAAAGTTTTAGACTGTAGGTCAAAGGAAAAATCCCGACTCAATTCCTGAAGGAAGAACTTTGCCACCCATAATTAATACCACAAGTCTAAATTTTGGTCTCTTCTCTACTCCACTTTCTTAACTTTACTTTGATTTAAAAGTCTTTGAAACACACCCTTTTCCACATTAGAATGTAAAAGGAACAACACTGGAGCTGACCAGCTTGTTTGTGGGTGCTCTTTCCTATCTATTGTTGATACCTTCAGAAGACCATAGCCTCACATCCTCTCACTTATATCATAAATGTAATCTTCAAGGTCTCTAAACTTACTAGGTGTTTCTGGTGGACAGAATTCTAAGATGAGCCCCAAGATCCCTGTCCCTTTTTATATACTCTCTGTAGAATCCCTTGCACGTGAATGTGAGCATCACATGTAACTATGATGGACAGTGACTCCTGTGATTTGGTTACTACAAATCACAGGATTTGGAGTGCCTCTAAAGAGAGGTTATTTTGGGTGGACCTCACACAATAGGAGATGATGTCTTTAAAAGAGAGTAAGGAGTAAGATAGTGACCTACTGTCCTGTAAGAAAGAAGAAACAAATAACCACATTTGAACTGTCTAAGGAGAAGGGAATCTTCTAAGAGGTCTCTGTCCTAATACAGGAACTGAATTTTGCCAACTGAATGTGGTTAGAAGAGGACTTTAAGCTCCAAATAAGTTCCCAAACCGTCTGCCCTCTTGACTACAGCCTTGTGTGACCTTAAGAAGTACATCCAGCTGAGCCCAGCCAATACCTCTGACCCAAAAATCTGCAAGATAATAAATGATAGTTCTTTTAAGATGCTAAGTTTGTGGTAATTGATTACATAGTAATTCAACATTAATACTATGTGCTGATAGACTTTAAAGAAGTATAAGGTTAAAGTCACATCATTTTACCTTAAAAGGGAAGAAAGTTTAGCCTGTGATGAATTCCTTTCTGAGAACCCCAACATGATCTCTATAACCTTGCTGGTTATCAGGGAATAATTATATCCAATAGCCTAAGAGACAATCTATAAATATTAGTGGGCAGGGTCACTGCAAGCCCAGATAGCATCTTTGGTCCAATTGGAAGAAGATGCTGTTGCCTCAAGTTACTGTATTCCATCTTTGGGGAAAATGTTAAAACAAATAACCTATTTTCAATATTTGGGATTTGAATGACTTCCTGGAATACCCAACCTGCACAGCTTTGTGCAAGTTAAGTGAATGTTGGCATAAATAACGACACACCCCTTCTGCTTTCTAGAACAATCAGTTTTTAATAGTATTTCAGTAATAATTATTATTACATCATGGAAGGAGTTCAATTAGTATTGAAGCATGCTTAGAAATATTTTAAAAATACATATGTAGCTTGTAGTGGGTGTTTTTTGTACCTTCCCAGACTCATCCCCTAGCTGCCATGAGTGTCGTCTGGAAACAGCCCAGAGCTGCCCCTTTTCTGGTGAATTGTCTACAAGAAACAGGAGGAGATCTGGCTTTTCCCCTCCAGCAGCCCACAGCCAGTGACTGACTTACACAGAGAACAAAGGTTTGAGATGGGACCAGTTCTATGTGTTTCCTGTGGGATCAGGCTGAAGCAGTTCTCTGGCCAAGACCACATTCTTGCTTGTTAGTCTCCTAACCTATCCTGTGTATTTTTCATCCTTCCTTCCTCAATTAATCACTTGAACAAGAATCTCCATCTCATGTTCTAATACGACCCCCTATATACTGTTTTTACTATACAGGCCCCATTTAGTATAAAGAAATCAGAAGTGGACCTACTATGAAGATAATAAATGTTAAAGACCAAGTCCCTTTACACACATGACTCATTTCAAAGCCCTAAGGTCATCTTAGAAGTGTTCACACAACACACAATTTGTAAAATTTGCAAAGGTAAAATATTTTATACTCTTTTCTTAAGAGAGGACTCTCCAAACAAGATTCAGACCCCACAAAACCTACATCCTCTTTGGAAGAAATTCATGTTTTATTCTTCCAGTTGTGAATATTATTCCAGTCTAACTTTTAGACTTACATTAATATAAGCTATAATGTCACAGATTTAAACAAAAACGAAAATTCACAAGCTAGGTAAAAAGATAACCCTTACATTCACTTTTTCCAGAGCGACTGGAAACTGAGCCACCTGTTTTCAATACATAAACATTTAAATAGATTTTTCTGTAAAAGGATAAGTATTAATTGTCTCATTCTGGTGTTTCTATATGCTTCAGCATACAGGAGGGAATATTGCCAACAAAAGTCCAAGTTGTAAGGAATGATGAAGGTGGCAGCCTGTGGGCAAGCCATTTTCAAGGCCATGGTGAAATTCCTATTACCAGTATTTAATGACTGTCTCAACAGAAAGATTAGAATCCAATTTTAAATAAAGATCCATATGTTCTTCACTCACTTGAAACAGAGCTAACTGCCTTAAATGTTAATTTCAGAAATAAATGGCTTGCAAATGTGCTGATTACTACATTTAGGGTAAAAATATTAATATTGGGGAAAATTTTAGCATTAATTTTAAAACTTTCTAAGTGTTTTTGTACGTTGTATTTGTTAAAAAAATGGAGATCCTTTAAAGCATAGGTAAATTTTTGAAAATAAAAAGGAGGAATAAGAAAATATACATCTTAATGAACTTAGATTTTCTTTGTAAAGAGCAGAAAAGCATATGACTAAAATAATTTCATATGCACATGTACACATGCACACATGTAAACACATACATACACAAATGCCTTGACTAGCTTATTATTTTAAGTATTATTCCAACTCAGTGGAGAAATTATATTTTTCCTAATAGCTGTTATGCATTTCATCTATCCTATTTTCTTGATTCCATTTTTGATCAGGTATTAAAAGAGAAAGATTCTTTTCCTAAGTTTTAGCATAGGAAATAATACAACACTAATTTATTTAAACTAAACTAGCTTTCAGGATAACAGATATAAGGGAACTTGGTTTACCATACTCCTGTATTTTAAATAATAAAAGTTTACCATACTCTAGTATTTTAAATAATAAAAGTTTACCATACTCTAGTATTTTAAATAATCTTCTATGTTAATAGATTTTATAAAGGGAAAAACATACAAGCATTCATCTAACGAGTTTTGGAAATTCTGGGATATAAAAGTTATTATATTTATTTATTATATGATGTCTTAATGACTCAATCTTGATTATATAACAATAAAATTTACAGTATGTCATATTCCTTCATCTTGGGACCAGTATTTTTCTACACTTTTATGTTATTCACATGGAGCTCTAGCAAATCTTATGATTATGATATGAGAGTGTTGAAAATGCTGACTTTTGGGGTAGCATGTCATAAGTTCAATGTTTCCATGGTGTATCTCCCATTTAACTCTACCTTTTTATCTTAAAAACCTACCCTAAAATTTCAGAAATAACTGCTCATATCCCTACTATTTGCTTCTTTTATGCCAAGTGTAATACTCATTACTGGGCAAATTATAAAGTTTATGCAGCATTAGTGCCCGCAGTTAACATCTTCACTCTTTACCTTTGTTTTTATCCTTTGCAGTTGAATGCTCTTTATTCATATTGTTACTAAATTGCTCATGTTAATTTTGAAAGAATGCCATGAAATGATTGGCAGGAGGCCTCAGTCTATCAAGGTGGAAATGAACATAAATGAAGCATCACATCCCTCAGTATTCCATGAATAAAGGAACACAAGGCACAGGATAATAGAAAACATGGAGGGAAAAATAGGATTCTGTACATAGAGCATAGCAATGCTAGCTTATAAACTTATGGAAGTACCGAATCATTTTCTAGATAAAAAGGAAGGACATCCAATGACATATTCAACAAATTAACACCAGTATTATGGAATGTCCATTTTTAAGAGCTAAAGTAATTCTGGCTGTTTCAGTTTGCATGATTTCAATATATTGTCATTACTTCTAATTTATAAGAAGTGAATTGAATTGTAATTAGCACTTTTTAGGATGATTATTTCAACATAACCACTATTAAAAGCAAATATTTTTTTGTGCCATGTACAGGGGATAGAATGTTACTACACGAGTATGTGTGTGTGCATATACATGTGTTTCTATCATTGAGTATGTCCTTATCAGGAACTTTAAATGTACGTAAAAAATAAATAACCACACAATGTTACATTATGATATCTGATTCTCAGCCATTGTTGAAACTAATATTTTCTTAGTACCGTATAGTTTGCCTTTAATTATTCACCAAATAAAATAATATTTTATTATTATAGTAATAAAAGCTTTGAGCTCATTATCTTAAAGGTAGAAAGGGTATAAAAATAATTCTTCTGTTTTCCATACCGTCATATTTCCAACTGCATCGTAATAGATATCATACTAAGTTTACCTGGATTTGTCGAGAAAACAGAACTACTACGAGAACTATGTAAATCAAGACTTCTGAGAAGAGGGTAATGACAGTCAGGAAGGCTACAGACAGAGGATTGGAGAATACTTTAATTATTTCTGATTTGTCCCATCTAGCAAATCTTTCATTACTACTGGCACTCTTTTTCATTTTTTCTCCATCCTATAGAACCTTCACTCATTTTATTCTCTGGACTGTTGCCATGTGACTGTTTCAATTTTTCAAAATAGCTTTACTCTCTATAACTCCAGTGGGGATTTTGAATCTAATAATGCCAGCCCCTTCCAGATTGCTCTCTTTAGGAGGTATGAGGGAAAGGAGATGTAAGAGGAAGGACTGAGTTTGGAAGTCATTGCTGTTGTGAGTATGTATGTCTCATTCTATAAAGACCGTTTGGCCAAAGAGCTAAATCACATCTTCCAAAACAGTTTTACAAGTATCAAATTGAAATATGTTTTTAAAACATGTACCTGTCAAATTTCTTTGTATTTTTCTCATTCAGCTCTATACTTTGGACAAATCATTTCCAATTTTACTGATGATACAAATAAGGGTCAAAAGAAAGTTAAAGACTTCTGGTTTCAACTGTGGCATGTAAAGAGCTTAGAAGTCATCATCCCTGTTCTTATGACAAGGCTGGGCCAATTAAAAACCAAAGATTTTTCTTGGGCCCGTCAAAGAACTGAGGCTATAGGGCAAATGACCACACAGAAATCTGGAGAAAAGAGCACATCCAGAGAATCACGGCAGAGAACAGCTAGTGTGGAACAGAAATGTATGGAACCATAAACTGGTAGAAACACTTAAATTATAATCTGAATGAATTTCTGAGGTTGAGTGTGGAATAGGAGAGTAGCAAATGCCTGGGAGCCTCAATCTTTAAAAGCCCCACAATTTCATAAACTTCCCCTTCAGGGACCTCAGTAGGCTCAGAAAGTGAAGTTACAAGAAAGATCCTCTTGTGGCTCTGCTAGGAGAGAGAAAGAGTTAACTATTGTGAAATACACCTCCCAAGCCTTCTTCATAGCTAATGTGTACTCCCCAGGGAAGAGGACTTTGCCAGAGTAGAAATCTGAAACATTATCACTGCAGAGGGAAGGAAAGTCCTCTGCAGTCTAGGAAAAGAAAAGAAAGAAAGAAGGAAAGAAGGAAAGAAAGAAAGAAAGAAAAAGAAAGAAAGAAAGAAAGAAAGAAAGAAAGAAAGAAAGAACGAAAGAAAGAAAGAAAGAAAGAAAGAAAGAAAGAAAGAAAGAAAGAA
>NW_020837973.1:11421600-11649592 GCF_003676395.1 Aethalodelphis obliquidens
ACCTGCCGTGGAGACACCCAGCACGTGAAAAAGTAGACAGCTACTAACGTTATATAACTGGTACCCTAGGGCTTCTGAAAGGGCCCCAAATTTTACAGTTCCATAAACAGTAAGCTTTTGTTTTTTTTTTTTCACTGCCAGAAAACCAAGAAGAAATAAAGAAGAAACGTCTGTTAAATGACCAGCTGATTTTTCATCCCATGTGAGAGAAGACAGGCCTCCATAAATTCACAGAATATACAATCCATGTCCACAAACATGTAGCCTTCCAAACAGCAACTGCACTTATTGGGGAATATTCACGACTGCCACTCCAAGACTTGCGAACACACACATGGACACACACAAGCAGATGTGTACACATACACAACAATTCTTAAGGCTGCCTCAAAACACGAGACTTCTGTTTTAAAAGCTTTCGTTTTTTCCATCAAAGCATCTATCCATCCACCCACCCATGCATTTCTGTCTTACAAGTGTTTATTCAGAGTCTTTTGTGGATCAGATATCATGCCACGTTGAGTTGCTTTATCCTAAGCAAATTTAGCAAAAGGAAGGTGTCTCTTCTAAACCCCATACTTACCATGTTTATTTATGTAATTATTATTATATTTTTAAGGCATTTTTATTGCTTTATAAATATTTCAACCACTGTTAGACATGAATGACCGCTTTCCTGATACTATAATGAAAGGTGCTTACGAAAGCTGGTAGCAGTATTGATTTTTTCCGAGCAAGTGATCAGAGATTCTTCCAAGGGAAATGAGTCCCTTGGTGACAGTTCCTTGAGTTCAGACTGCAGTACTAGTACCCAAAATGGCCTGCTTCATGGAAAATAATAGGATGCTCAAGTAACAAAATGCTGCAGACTTCCTTCTGAAAACCAGGTGGAAAGGGCAATATATAAAGAAACACAGTGGTCTTGTGACAAAAATGTCACAAGGTTAGTCCAGGTCATCTCTTAAGACTACATGGATGGGACTTCCCTGGTGGTCCAGTGGTTAAGACTCAGTGCTTCCACTGCAGAGGGCATGGGTTCAATCCCTGGCTGGGGAACTAAGATCCCGCATGCCGTGGGGTACAGCAAAAAAAAAAAAAAAAAACTGCATGGAAAGTAAGCCACTTACTTTTGCTTTTCTCAAAGACTTAAACATGTTATCAGGGTAAACCTTTTCACAATAATTGCTAAAATGTCAAAAAAAATTAACTTTCACAATCATCAATTTTGCTTAGAAGTTACTTGCGTATTAAAAAGACAAATCAATTTTCCAAACCCATGAGATGAAGAAGCTGCGGAGTTAACGATATAACTATAGACTCCCTGAAATTAAGAAGGCCTGAATTACACAACATTTTTCTAAATAATCAATGCTTTACTCTAAGAATACATTTTTTTTTCCTCTGAACAAATGACAATGTGCAGTGCCTCCAGGGAACGTTTTAGAAAAGCAATCCTAATCCATCGGTCCACACTTGTAATTTAATTATGAAGATTAACGTTCTCATCAGGTTTCTTTATTATTTCTCGTTTGAGATGATTACATTTATAAATTCAAACACTTCTTTTTCTGGTTCTTCAAGAAGCAAGTTTTTTAAATGATTTTTTTTAATTTCAGAAAAATTATTTTTTGCCCTCCTCCCTTCGTCCTCACTCCCCCAACCAACCAGACACATCCACAGCTGACGTTTTGTCAGGATGCCATCAACTCACTTCAAATGGACCATAGTCTGGGGGCAGCTTCTCTAGCATGTCATCAGCCAGCCGGGCCACCACCGCCTCTCGGGTCTCATCCCCTCCACCAGAGCTATCCTTGGGCTGGATGCCCAGAATGGTGTCCAGCACGTCCTTGGCCAGCTTGCTCTGGTAGGTGATGTCGGCATTGGGGTGCAGCCAGAACACCTCAGGGCTGTCGTAGGTGGGCAAGCTCTGAACAACACAGACCGTAAGCACAGAGCTGCTGACACAAGTACCAGTTAAATTACACTGTCTTAGCAAATAAGTACGTTTTTATTAGGATAAGCATTTACATGATATGTCTTATTCATGGCAGGCTGCAACCTCAAAAATTTTTCCAGGGAAGAATCAAAAGTTGTCTTGAAAAACAATCAACATAATTGGCTCATGGTTCTTTAATATCTGCACTTCAAGCAAATTCAATCAAAAAGACACTATCTTGTTTTATAATATATTTGTAAGATGGAAAGGGAACTATGGATTGGTATTTTGTTTTTTGAAGGTCTCGTCTAATTCAAACCAATTGTTTAAATAAATGGTGTATAACTGTTACTAAAAATGACAGTTTTAGAAATTATGGCCCAATAAGACCAGAGGTGGGAAATGTACTTTCCCAAGGAGAAGGACAGAGACTAAGAAAAATGAGAAATATTGAAAGAGCAACAAAGTTACAGAGAAAAACAGACAGCAAATGAGAAGCAAAACTAGCAGGTAAATACTCTGCCAGCTACCTGAAAAAAAGAAAATTTACCTACAATTTGATGTATAATTTTATGTGCGAATTGTATCCTTACCTTTATTCATGGTTTCCCTCCCTTCTAGTCCATTATTTTATTCCTTTTTACGTAATGCCTTTTTATGAGCTACCTCAAATTCATTGTGAAATGAGGCGTATGTAAATAAATATAACGTGCAGGTATACCTAAATTTATACCTTCATAGGCATTCTCCTATTCAGTGCTAATGATTTAAAGCACATATAGTACAGTTAAGACACATATATTTGTAGATTTGAATTAATAAAAGTGTAGGGGTGGTGATATATGATAAACTCATCACACTTATATATAACGAACCTCTAAATATACTGATAAATTTAGCACTTGGCAGGCTGTTGTGCTTTACTTTGTTTATCCTGAGATAAATCTTAGAGGCAAAAGAGATCACTAAATGATGATCTAATGAATTCAAGGGATTGAGACAGAAAATGTAGTTACCTGGAAGGACAAATCATATTTTTTCCCAAATCTCCTGTCAAAATCCTATTCCTACTTAGAGCAGGCCTTCTCAGTTGGAGGCGATTTTGCCCCCTCCAGGGACATTTGGCAATGTCTGGAGACATGGTAGGTTGTCACAACTGGGTAGAAAGTGAAACTGACATCTAATGGGTAGAGGCGAGGGAGGCTGCTAACCATTCTATACAGGTCAGTCCCCCACTCAAGGAAGTATCCAGCCCTGAATGTCAACGGAGCCGAGGCTGAGAAACCCAATCTTAGAGGAAGCTCTTCTACAGAGTGCGTTCCTGAACATACTCATAAGCTGTCCATCAGGCCAGGATTAAGGAACAGATGTCACGGGATAATGCAAGTGGATTGAAACAGAACAGATTGAGTCTAGAGGCTGCCTTTGGGTAGAGAGCTCCAGGGGATTTGTGTAGGTTCCCTGGTTCTAAATCTGCCCAGTCTATCGTCTCTCCAAAGAATATTCCTCATGGGGCATTAAAAGGGGAGGAAAGAAGGGAATTCACATAAAACACACCCTCCGAACAAATATAAACAGTTTAATCATTAGGTGAATATAAACATATGAAGACAGCATCTATGGTGCTCGGAACCTTCCATGTTCAGTATGAATCACCATTAAAATTTATTTTCAAAGAAGTACATACAGTACAAATAAATATCAAAAAGTCAACTTGCTATAGATACTTGCTCTATACAAAAAATTCTGAAGACGACAAACCTGAATATACTGAAGATAGTTCTCCACCGTGCTGCATTTTGGAATATTATATCCTTGGTAAAAGCTAAAATCCGGTCCAAACATATTTTCACTGAACCAAACCTTAGTAAGTGTGTTCAACAATCTCTTGTCATAGTCATCAGTGACTCTGCCTCCGTACTGAATCTCTCCTATCATGTAGCGTACGGTGGTCCAGGAGACGCCCTGGGAAAATTTATAGAATGATTGTGGACTGACTACTGTCTCACCCCCTTTTTCCCTGCCAAGTAACACCCATGTAATCATTGTCATCAATGTCATTTACTCATTCATTTATTCACTCCTCAGTAATGCGAAAAGTGCAGAAAGAAAGTTAAATAGGCAGACATGAGGGGTAACTCAAAGCTCGTGATCATGACCTGAGATAGATTCTCTTGGTGCATTCATGTTTCTATACTTTGATTTCAATAGAAAAAAAATTGTTTATTTTTTGAGAAGATAGAGGCTGTTCTTTAAAAAGCACACACTCCAAAAGTAACCCAGACTCTAAATTTTTCATGTTTTAGGATTTTAAAAAACACACTTCTTCATCCATTCCCCCCTCCCTCCAACAGACCCCGTTAGGTTGTCTTACTTGTAATGTCAACTTGTCTTTGAGAAGTAAAAACATAACCAAAATTTGTTCTTTTTTTCCCTAAAATCAAGAGGCTAGTGTGACCCAAGCTGCTATGACTTAAAGAGAATGACTTTGCCAGCACAGAAAATCATCACTCTTACAGGATTAACGCCAAGGCTGGGCGGTCATGTTAGTTCAAGGACCCAAGTCCACAATCACCGGGGGCACGAAGCAGTGTGTGCACAGTACCTTTTTGAGATCCATGTCGTCTAAGTGGTTTTGGATGAACTGCACCGTGGCATTAAAGTCGGCTTGGTTAAATTCGTAGGGTATGTTCCACCCCAGGGGGCCGAACTTGCGCCTCTCCTGGACGGTGGAGTGCAGGAAAGCCACGGCATACAGCATGGGCTTCCACTGGGCTACAGCACTCACGTCCAGCAGGTCTTGGCTCACACCTGTTGTGGTCAGTTAGGTGAAAAACTATATCATCTCTCAAACATCTTTACTTTCTACTACTTTTATAATCTATTAATTATTTTTTGTAAATTCCTGATATTAAACTTCACTTATCTTGAATTACTCTTACCATATTCATATGACAGTTATAATTTAACTTTTGGGTACCCAGAGGGCATTCCTCTCTGAAAAAGATGCACAGAGATTTGAGGCGGTTGGGGGCTTGCTAACATGGATCAAGTTCTTGGCCAACCTAACAAGATAATGCAGGGATAAAACAGAGATGGAAGAATAGTGGCAGTAAAATAAATATTGCTGCTATTACTACAACTACTACTACTAATAATACCTATTACTACTACTAGGGGCATGTACACAGGTTGCAATGGCTTCTATATACTCTTTTAACAATTTAATATTAATTAAAATCGTGTATATAGAAGCCCATTACTACTGAAAAGTACTAACTATTAGATATAAAATAAGCTGTAAGGATATATTGTACAACATGGGGAATATAGGCAATATTTTATAAATGGAGTAGAGTCTTTAAAAATTGTGAATCACTCTATTACACACCCATAACGTATAATATTGTACAGCAACTATATCTCAATTAAAAAGAATAAAATATAATAATAAAATAAAAAAGAAGCCCATTGCAACCTGAGTATACTCCCCCAAAATAATTATGATTCCTATATATGTACATATTATATTGCATATATAATTATAATTTTTTCACTTGAAATCTTTTTTTACTGACATCATCCTTCCACATCTATTTTATTGGCAAAAATTTGAGACTTGCTGACAACTCCAAAAAAATTTCTTTGTAGATTTTTCAGATTGCTATGTAATAATTATTATCTTGATGATTATTATTAAATACACTATTTTAAATTAAATTTACTCCAATTGTCCTGGATAGTTTTTATTATCACTATTTTAGGCACAAGAAAACTGAAACTCAGGTTGTTTGAGTGATTAGCGCCCAAGAGAAAAAAGCATTTGTTCAGGCAGTATCAGAGCCGGGATTTCTAACTCCAAGTCCATACTCTTTCTGTGACAATGAGCCTCAGACAGGAAGCTATGACACAGAAGGAGCAAATGAACAGAGAGTAATCTCAGCTCCAGTTGTGATAGGAGGGGCATTTTGGTCTGGTTTGGTGGCCATTGTCGGATTTCTAACTTAGCTCACATTCTGACATCCTGACACACAACTTCATGCAATGAAAGTAGAGACCATAATTGTGACTCAGCCTCTCCTCTTGCAAGAGGCTACTGCCCTACGTTAGGTATGGAGCACGAAGACCATAAACGACATTATCCATTTTAGATGTTAACTTAGAAAGGCAAGTGTCTAGCAGAGAATAGCATAGGCCAAAGTAGAGCAATAGTGGGGAAATAGCAAAAATATAAGGTGGAAACCTGAGCTCTAACGCCATAACACGGCCAGCGGATATTCCACACGGAGCAGGACAGAGTGGGCTATCCCCTCACCATCATGTTGAGTCATAGCACCACTTCCTATAACTAATCCTAGCTAATTCATTTTTCATAATTTCTTTAAGAAAACAATTTAAGCACAAGAACTCCCGCAAACTTGGAAGTATTCCTCGACTCACCACCATATGTTCTTTTCAGTCCTGCCCGGAGTCCCTGGGGGGGCTCATTGGCAAATTTAATGGACATCTGAAGGAGGGTAATGGGAAACTGTTTATGAGCCTCGGTCGTCATCCACAGGCGGAAAGCATCATGTACAATCTCGGTTTCTATAATTATGTCCATTAGCTCATCCATGAAATCGAGTCCCAGATGGCAGTTCTGCAAAAGTGCCCATCCTCCCTACATCAACAACAATACATGGAAATTAGTCGATTTTGTGTTTCACCCAGAGATTTAAATTAGTATGTTCTTTAGAAATTAAGTAATTAAAATTTAATAGAAAAGCACGCTAACCCCTTTCAAGTACTCTAGGTCCAATCTAAGGATATGATCATGTTGAACTGGGATAGGTTACATTTCTTCTTATTCCATGTATGTGTCTCACAGTATACTAGTATGCCACCTGGAGTAATAATATATAGTGGGGGTCATGAACATCACCAAAGTGAAACATAAAAAGAGATAACGGCACTTCCAAGTAAAGATGTTTGACTGAAAACCGTCACTTAGCTGCCTCCCCAAATTCCATGAAAAGTACAACGAAGGGACTTGTTTAAAGGTATGAACTCTGAAGGAAAAGATAGTGAAGGTGAAGACAATGTCAATAACACTGAAAACAGACTCAAGAAAGCTGAACCCTAAACTGACTGCTCGGGGAGAGCTGAGACGTAAACTGATTTATAGCATATAACTCCCAAAACACTCAAGAAGAGGTGACGAAGGTCCTTCTGGAAGTGGGGGAAGACGATGGACTAATACAAGAAGATTGAAAGTCCAGACCCCTGACCTGTTTCCTTAATGGAAGGTGGAAAGTTGATTTTCTTTAGAAGGCGAAACAGACAGGGTTTGCAGTGGAAGAGAGCAGCCTGTTAAGAGTATAGGAACCTCACTGAAAACAGGTAAAAGAAAGCTTACCTATTGAATTTGGAGACCTATTACCTTCCTTCTCCCACTGAGTTCCCAGAATACAGGCAGCAAGGTATATACCCTCTAGAATAAGGAAGAACCTTCTCTGGGGAATCTGACCACTCTAACAGTAAGAGCCTTAGAAAATAAAAAGCCATATCTCTTGTATAAATTATTCTATGAGCATAAGAAGATTCTTGTATAAAGCAACACAGGCAAAAATTTAGGTCATGAAATAATAATTTATTCAATACCTAATCTATAGAACATCTTTTGCCAAAATCATCTACCATACCCAGATCATAACCTCGAGTTGTTTTCTTGACTCTCTGACTTTGGATCACTTAGATTTGATTAGTGTAAAGATTTGATTAGTGTAACCTGAGATATTTTTCTTTCCAAGAAACAAACTAAGCACCAGATATAAAATCTTAGTCAAGTTACATGTAAAACTGATCATTTTGGAATGTCACATATTCCCTTACATTTTCTTCAGAAGTATATAGCACTGCTGAATAAATAACTATTTATTTTGTCCTATGAAAATTTAATTGACACTATCCACAATTCAAAAAAAAGGGAAATTAAATATAAAACATAACTACAAAAAGCCTTCAGATGCTCTCTTTCATCCAGCATACAAGTGACTCCTGATCTAAGTTTCTTAGGTGAGAACTTGGAAGGTTCAATCTTCACCCGTGGAAAGGAATCTTTGGCCAAAGTTGTTTCTTTGGCATTGCCACACTCTGTATGAATATTCTGTGTTCTTACTGAGCAGATCATCCATTTTGCTATTCTTGGGTAGTTGGTTCACTCTGTCAGAAAACACTATTGTCTCTGACAAGTTATAAGCATGCTAATAATAATAAAGATTTTTAAAAATTTTTTACTTGAAATTAAACTACTAAACAAAAAACACAGATAAATTGAAGGCTAAAAATATTCCATTTAAATTCGAATTTAGTTGCCTGAAGCTATTAGTTACACCATTATTTATTTTAAATTCAAGATAACTCCATGTCCTGTGAATGTTAGTGTTTTTGCTCTAAGTACAGTACTATGCAGAGGAAGGAAGTCAAGGGGGAGGGAGGATGACGGGGGAGAGGCCAGGACGGAGGCCCACCAAGCCCTCGTGTCAGACCAGACCTAGGATTCTGAATCATGGATGTATTTTTTCATCTCTCAGCATATTTAAATCAGGTGCTTTCTGCCCTCTCCCTCCCAACTACAAACTAAGTGCATCAGACAGAGCACAGCACACATGAGAGACCTCTCCCTTTCGCCAAAGCTGAGGGCAGGGCACAGCTTGAGGACGGAAGAGGTAAATATGGAGCTTCCAGAACACAGTAAGCTCAGTTCCAGACCAGGGGAAGGGGACCAGGATGCAGCACAGTGGTAAGATTCTAGAGTCAGCAGCTGGGACCTAGAACCCAATGGTTTCAGGGTGAGCTTAGCGTTTGGTCTGCTCTGTACACTGTTGAATTTGCAAGCTGCAAAGGGCTCTAGGAGACCCACCTGGAAGGCAACAGGCCAGGTTTCCTGAAAACCTCTGGTACCACCACAGGATAATAGCAGATTCCTGGCCTCTGGGATTGGGGGCAGGCCTAGGGGACCCCAGGGCACAGATGATGCATTCTGGAACCCAAGAAAGGCATGGTGCTGTAGATTCTGGAGGGTTATGGATTCCAAGAGCAGAGCTGGAGGGGTTGGAGCGTATGGCAGAGAGGAGGAACTATGAACCCTACAGAGCGTTTGGGACCTGCAGTGGGGTTGAGCGTTATGCAAACTGGTCAGGAAATAAGATGTTCTGACTGGGCAAGTTTTCCATAAGTCAAGGCTCAGCAGAAAATGTTTTAAGTGTGTCCATTTTTCCATGGAAATTTTCTAATAGATATCATGCTTTTTCCTGTTTAGTAAACAGAATACAATACCTAAGTTTAAACTCTTAAGGATTCATAAGCTCTCTGCATCGTTATTCTATAACCTGCAATGTCAACATCATAACACAAAAGGAGACATCTGGTCTCACATTCGCCATGGTCTGCTGCAGGAGCTTGCGAGCGTGGACCTCCTGGCCCTGCCCCATGGACACGTAGCGGGTTTCTCTTTTTAATCTCTTCCCCAAGGCGATGATGGAACCTGTGGGGTCTGAGCCCATAGACAGGAGACAGATGAGTGGTGTCCGTGGATCAGATTCCTCCCATGTCTTTTCCAAGTCCAGGATAACACCTTCCGCATACTTTTCTCCCATGGAGTCCACGATGTACTTACGTGCCTGCCAAAAACAGTACACGGGTCACCAAAACTAGCTCCAACTCCTTCTTGTGCATAATTCAATGTGGTTTCCAAAATTCATTTTTGTAGATTATCTCAACGATGTCTACAGTAACCCTGCCAGGAAAATAGGGCAGAGGCTTTTTTCTCGTTGGTTTATCTGTTTGTTCGCTTGCTTGTTTGAATCCTCACTCTGTAGAAGCTGAGTTACTTGCCAAAAACACAATCACCCACTTAAAAGACTAGAACCCAGGTTGGCTGACTCCTTGTCTGGGACCTGTTTCCATACACCAGCTGCTTCATGCTATACAAAAGATTTAAAATATCAGGCAACTCTATTATTGAGGATGCTTTAAGGGAAAAGTACATGCATTCAAGTAATCAAGTAAACAGTACAATGCCTGGGATTTAATGGGTACTTAACAAATAGATAATTACTGCTGAGTGACTACTTATGTAGTGAAATTTATTGCATACTTATCAAATTAATTAATTTTTAAAGATTTAATCCAATTGCATTTGGAGCACACGGTACCACTTAATTTTGTACCTCTTAATATTTTTTCAAGGTTGGCCAGATCCAGGATTGAAGTCTCTAACCTGAGTATAAATGCCTGTACATTTTTTACAGCTTTCTGAAAGGTACTTTACAAGTGTGCCTGACATGTTCTTTGGCTTCTCCAAAAGTCTACTTGTTTACACCTTCATCACAGCCACTGGGCAGTGTGCTTCACGATCAGGAAGGACTTCAAAGGCTGGACGCTCAGGTGTTCCACAAATTGCAGTTGTTTCTCAGCCACAGGCACCTGGGTACCTGCCATCATTGCAGCATCTCTCAGGATCCAGGTGTTTTGTCCTCTGGCATAGCAAGGAGTTCAAAATGGCCAATCTTGCCATAGAATTCAGCACTGACCCCACCTGGACATTTCCATCCAAGCTATGAGCTAACATACTGTTACCTACACATACATCAGGAGCCAGGTAGTAAATATATTAGGCCTTCGTGGCCATACAGACTCTGTTGCCCAATTCAACCTACCACTGCAGCATAAACAAATGATAGTTCATAAATAAATGAGCATGGCTATGTTCCAATAAAAGTTTATAGACACTGGAATTTGAATGTTATATAATTTTCACATATCACAAAACATTATTCTTCTTGGCTTTTTTTCAACCATTTAAAACTATAAAAACCATTCTTAGCTCACAGCTGTACATAAACAGGCAGTAGCACAAGACACCCTCTGACAGTGTGTTCTTCTTGCAACCAGGCTTTTGAATGTCCCTGGACATGCACTCATGCTCAGTCAAAATGCTACGGACAAGCCTGATGTTGCTTGTGGGGAATGGGGATTAAATATGTCCACATTGTAGACCTTGTAATATGCTTCCCCAAATGGTGTCTGGTTGAAAATCACAAAAGGAATCTAATATGAGAATAAAAACTTCAGAGGAGAGAACATTTTTCCAAGGGGCCTTCTAGATCTTGCTTAAGACTTGGGTGTTACCATAAGGGCCATGGGAAGCCATTAAAGGAATACCATAATGATATTTCTGTTTCTTCTAGAATATACAAGATGGACTAGACTGGGCAAGAATGAACTACAGGAGACCAGTTAGAAAGACTGTGGCTGTCATCAGCCTAAGGGTGACAGAGGCCAGAATGAAGATGACAAAGTTACAAAGGGGTGGTAGACACTTAAATTTCAGCACTGAACCCAATAAAGTGTTATGAAAAATATAAAAAGGGAAGGAAGGAGAGAGGGAGGGAAGGGAGGGAGGGAGGGAGGAAGGAGAGAAGGAAGGGGAAAAGAAGAGAAACTTCTACACTCCCCTTAAATAAGGCGACTGTTTGACAATTCATTTGGGCAGGATAAAAGTAATGAAGTTGAGAAGAAAAACCAAAGGAAGGGTGATCTCAGTGCCCTGAGTTGCAAAACTCATTTTCCTTTTCACAATAAATGATTGAATCTAGTTGTTTTCATGATTCCACAGTACCCAGGTGGTTACTCCATATGTTTTTAACACTCCCTCTGGAGAGTGAAGGGGAAAAATTCCTACATTCTATTAGAAATCCCAGCCTACTGTTATTTTATGACTTATTTAAAGAAGGCCTTAAAAAAAAAAAATCAATGTCTGTGAATAGTAGAGTTCAACTTTTAGCTGTGAAGGCAAGACACCACAAGTCTGTTTCATGGGTAAATTTCCATGACGGTAAGGCCAACAGATTAAAAGTCTTTGAAAAGATGGATCTTGTAGAGCCAGGGTTTACATTTAAACCACATGTATCGTTCAAAGAAATTTAGGCAAACCTTCTTTCTCACATCGAGGTTTGTGACACATCCTGGTGTAATGGCTACGGATTTGGGGATGCTATACTGCCCTGTAGTCTTCCTCTCCCCTCCCCAGTACCTGAGCAGTCTTTCTATTCAAGAAACATCACTTTACTACTAGCAAAATGGAGTAGCCATATCTTTTTTGAGTTAATATAAAAATAATATGGAAAAACAATGCATTACCTTCACATTAGACCTATATAACCACCTTACATAGTTTCCTCATTCACTCTTGTTGTATCACTTAGACCAAAGGAAATTATTAAATCACTTAGCCCAAATATACTCCTCCGTACACTTACTTGTTGTTTATTTTTCCATTTTTCACAATTGTATTGCTAGAAAATTACACAGAAGCCGACACAAAAATTCTCATTGGGATTAATATTTTAAATATTCTTTTAAATTTAAAAGGAAATGTTCCTTTAAAATATTCTCCTATTTTTAAAATATGTACTTTTTACCTGGGCAATGGTTCTGTCGGGACACCAGGATCTAATAAGGAGAAGACGTCTAAAGCCGTCTAGAGATTTATCGTAGGCATTTGGAAGGGGTTCCTCCTCAGGGTTTTTCTTATCAAACCAAATTTTCCACATTTTCTCATTTCTTGATATCTGAAAATACCAGGGGATAAGAAAAGTGTCACACCACAGAAAAATCTTTCAGTAAGCATTCACAGATATTTTTTCTCTTTCTGACCATTCCAGGCATGTGTGAATGCTATTCCTTGAGTATTTTTTAAAATTTTATATCCTAGCACCAAAAAGTTGAGAGTCTAAAATCAAATGTGATTTGCTCTAAAGTCAGTCTGTACTAACACCAGCCTCCGGCTCCCTCTTAAAGGAGGGAGAGCCCTGGGTTGTGGAATTTCTTCTATGACTTTGTGGGAACAAATCTGCAAAGAATAGAGAAATCAATGGAAATTCATTTTCATTATTTTAAGGAAATCTGTTTTGCTCCATGAGATCCCCTATGACTAAGAACCAAGTCTCAGGCTTCCCTGGTGGCGCAGTGGTTAAGAATCTGCCTGCCAATGAAGGGGACATGGGTTCGATCCCTGGTCCGGGAAGATCCCACACGCCGGGAAGCAACTAGGCCCGTAAGCCACAGCTACTGAGCCTGCGCTCTAGAGCCCTCGAGTCACAACTACTGAAGCCCATGCTCCTAGAGCCCGTGCTCCACAACAAGAGAAGCCAATGCAACGTGAACCACAATGAGGAGTAGCCCCCACTCGCCACAACTAGAGAAAGCCCGTGCGCAACGAAGACCCAACGCAGCCAAAAATAAATAAATTTATTATTTTATTTATTTATTTATCTTTTTATTTTTGGCTGCCTTGGGTCTTCATTGCTGCACATGGGCTCTCTCTAGTTGCGGCGAGCAGGGGCTACTCTTTGTTGCGGTGCGCGGACTTCTCATTGCAGTGGCTTCTCTTGTTGCGGAGCACGGGCTCTAGGCGCACGGGCTCAGTAGTTGTGGCACGTGGGCTTAGTAGTTGTGGCTCCCAGGCTCTAGAGCTCAGGCTCAGTAGCTGTGGTGCATGGGCTTAGTTGCTCCACGGCATGTGGGATCTTCCCAGACCAGGGCTCGAACCCATGTCCCCTGCACTGGCAGGCGGATTCTTAACCACTGCGCCACCAGGGAAGTCCCAAAATAAAACAAATAAATTTATTTTAAAAAAAAAGAACCAAGTCTCATTCACTTATGTTTCCTCATTTCCCAGGACCATTCTTGGAACAAAAGAAGACATTTAATACATGTTTATTATTGAAGTCTCTTGGTCAATACTCTATTAATCTACAGTAATTTGAAATACACCACTTAATATCAGCATCAAATGAATAATCACACTTGCTTCCTTTAGGCAATTGATAAAGGAAAAAAACACAGTCCATTATCATTTGAAGCTTAAAAAATCAAAGAGAGGCAAGCATTACATGGGCAAGCACCTCAAAATCATAGAATAAATCACATCTGCAGATAAACATGATCTTATGTTCTCTGGTATATTCCCTTTGATTACAGCCCCAAGTGTTTTCCTTGGAGATCTAATCAAAGGAAAAACCATTTGGGTTCATATTTAGAAAATATCATGTAAGAATAAAAAAATAACCTCTTTCAATCATGAAACACTACATAATATGGAGGGATTTCAGGTATACAATATAATCTCCAGAAGACAGCTACTTCAATGACTGATAATGGTCCAGGAAAGGTCACTAGGAGTCATCCCATGGGGGAACAAGCTAGAATGCATTAAATCTCCCCCCCAAAAAAGCTATTTAACCCAAAAGAATGGCTTATACCCTAATTACACGGTAATCACCAGGTGTAAGCCAAAACATAAAAATATAGCAGAGCTTAAGCTTCCAGTCAATTTAAACTGGCAAAGTCAAGAAAGAGCATTAGGACAAATACCATATGATATCATTTATATGTGGAACCTAAAATATGATACAAATAAATTTATCTATGAAACAGAAACAGACTCACAGACATAGAACACAAACTTACAGCTACCAAAGGGGAAAGGGGGTGGGGGAGGGAGAAATTAGGAGCTTGGGATTAACAGATACAAACTACTGTATATAAAATAGATAAACAACAAGGTCCTACTGTAAAGCACAGGGAACTATAGTCGATATCTTGTAATAAACCCTAATGGAAAAGAATATAGGTATATATATGCACAACTAAATCACTTTCTTGTACACCAGAAACTAACGTAACATTGTAAATCAACTATACTTTAATGATAAAAAAAAAAAAAGAACCAGTGTTAAGACATTTTCTGGTGAAAAAGAGCCTTCATCTGGCAGCTGAAGAAAGCCACCTTGCGGTCCATGCAGCTTCTCGCTGGTCATCAGATTCTCAAGAAGCTATTTCCTGGCTTGTCCCAATTCAACTTTCTATACCCAAGTTCCATAATACCCATATATACACAATTCATCAGGAACTTGCTGCTTATGAAAGGACAACGACTTCTAAAGATAAAAGGCCAGGTGTTTGTGTTAGATTCAGACCCAGATGCCTAGCTAAGGCAGTATAAGGAGGAGAGGAAGAAGAGAGAAACAAGAGGTAAGAATGGATATTTATTACTTAGAGGAAGGGTGTTCTTATTACTTTTCATTTGATCTTTAGAAAGACGGCAAGACCTTTTAATCATATCTAATCATTTAATCGAATTGAATCTGTTTCCCCACTCGAGGGTCTCCAATTGGTGATACTGACATATCATCCAGGTCAGCGTTGGTTAAACTTCCCAGGTAACTAATTTCTTCCTGCGAGACCAGCCTGCCATGGATGGAGTGTGCTTTATCAGAGTATGAGTGAGCGGGGAGGAAAGTCAAGCACTGGTCATACCATTTTAAGAGTGACAAAGAAATCTCTCTCTTCCCCAAGTAGTGTAGCCAAATGATAAATCAGGAAGCTGCTCACTGTGACATGATCATAAGTTTACTCAAAGCACAAGTTACCTGATCAAGGACATCAGAAAACTGTCTAAGTTTGCTCAGTTCCACCAAATTCAGCCAGGTCATGTCCAGGATCCATTTGGCTGGTTTAGGAGGACAGGCTTTCAAGTCCAACGAGGCACCACCTTTCAAGTTAAACATATTAAGTTATTAAATTTTTCTTTCTTTACTGTAAAACAATCTCTTTATAAAAAGCTTTTGCTGGAACTATTTTAATATCAATTCTTTTACTACCTAGACATTTATTAAACTCAGAAATATAAGTCATAGTGATGAACAAGCTTTAACATTTAATAAAGGAATAGATGATTTTAGAAAAACACATTTAAGGATCAATAATATAGCTTTGGATTTAGGTAAGTAGTGGATTCTGTCTTAGCTCCAGCTGGCCAAGGTCTGGGACAAGCCAGCTCATCTGTCTGGAACTCTGTTTCCAAATATGTACAATGGGAATAAGTGATAGGTGTTGTGATAATGGCAGAAAATATATAAAGTGAGTGTACAGCACTCAAAACAGGATCAAGGACAAAGCAGAGGGTCACTAAATGAGCAGCTATTGTCAGCATTAAGAATTGCCAAATATTGGCACAAGCTCATTTTAAGGAGATAATTTATCTAGAAACGTTAGTAGCACTACCTGCGTTTGAAGGGTTCTCCTCTATAAATCAGTATATTATTTACATCCATTTTGAGCACACCCAAGGGCCCTGTGCTATGTCACTTATTTTTCGTCAATCTACCCACAACAAACATTTCCATTTGGTACTGACGCCTATCTTTTTGCTGATGACTTACCTACGCTCACATAACTCATATAACTCTCACAGCACCAGAAAACAAATGACAGTTTAAAAAGTTATTGTTGCCCATCCCAGAAAAACTAAATGTGTGAACAATCATATTTTAGGTCAAAGAAAGGGTTAGCAAGTCTTCTATAGGATAAAATATACTGTTCAATAAATAACATCTATTAAAATGTTTCAGGGAAAATATGCTCTAACCATAATTCTTAGAAAGATATAACCAATCCATTTGGCTACAATCTTTTTTTGAACAGAGCAGGTCATAAACAAGTAATAATACTCAAGATATTTACTGAGCCAATCTCTACTTTATTCAGGTACCATGGACCCCACGAAATTGCTGTCTTTTGCCAAATCCATCTTAGTAGACGTCCAAGGTAAGTGGAACAAGAGGTAAGTGAAGCCATTTCGGTGAAAATATTAGCTTATGAAAGCAAAACAGATTGCTTGAACACCAGGAAGCAGTTAAAGACCTAAGGACAATGCCACTGTGTTGAAAACTGTCACACCAATTTCCATGGAAACTGTCCATTTTCCAACAAACTGAAAAGAATAATGTATTCACCACAGGATTAGGGAGAAGCTTTTCGTGGAAAAGAGTGTTCCTTGCAGCCAAAGATTATTCATTGTTTAATAGAGGGTAACACTGTCATGAATATCTTGCCTGCCTCAAAAGTATACTTTGAGCAACAAAGAATGTTGTAATGGCAGGGAGTGGGGAACATATTCCTGGATAATATGGCATGAGATTAGATGGACTTTTGATGAATAAACTGCTGGGATAGGAATAATTCAAACTAAATTCTCAAGATGATTGAGAATTAGGCCAGTCCCTTCATCCCTCAAACCCTTGCTTTGGGAGAAAGAAGGTTTAAATCTTTATCATTATACCTTGTAAAAGTGAAACATGCTTACAATGATTTATACAAGTTGTACCTTGTATCGTGAAGCGGCATAGCTAAGGCAGACGTAGTCATCCAGCCTGATGCTTTCCCATCTTAGAGATGAGTAAATTAAAAAATCAGTATCAAAACACTGTTGCTATCTAAATAACATTTTCAAACAAGTGATTTTAAAGTCCTTACAGAAAGAGTTCATGTCATTGGGTAGCTTTCACCAACATAACTAACGAAGGGAAATCTTATGAAACTCTGTGGCCTAAAGGAGTATAAGAAATAGCTGTTGAATGCCAAAGTCCCACAAAATCCTGTCCAACCTACGCAAACCTCAGACTAATCGAAATAAACTAAAAAACTAAAGATAATATAACAATGCCTATCATCTGTTGAGCTGTTCTATGTGCCAGGGTTTATATAAGTTGTGCGAATTCTCAATAATCCTGTTATGTAAATTTGACTATCTTTGTTTCATAGCTGAGGCAACTGAAGCTTGAAAAGTGTAAATAACCTGATCAAAACCACTCATCCAGAAGGTGGCAAAGCCACTGTTTTCCCTTAGAGTCTTCCCAACTCTAAATCCCATGTTTGTTTCGATCACGCCAAACTGTAACACACTTTACAGTATTTCTGGACACTATGTTCAATGACATTTCCATAGGGAAATGCATCTCACGCCTGAATTGAGGGTGTCAGGAACAACTTTCCCATAGGAAGCTCCATCAGCTGGAGGACCAGAGTCACTGAGGCCAGAAATCATTTATATACGAAGGACTCACTGAAGAAGGCAACTCCTACACCTACATGTCCACCTAAGGTGATGTCTCACCAGACCATTCATCTTCCATGTGCTCCGATTTAGGACACTTGGAACAAAAAGAAACCTAAGGGTCAAGGGTTCAACGTTTAGAAACAAGAGAGAGAAAGAGAAAGAGAGATCATCCACAAATCATAATTTCTGAGTTTTCAAGTCTAACTAAATAAGTCTTTATTGCTACCATAAGATACATAGATATAGTTATAGATGCATAAGCATAGGTATATGAACATGAATATGCATTTGTGTATGTATAAGTATGACTCTGACCTACATACCCCCATGTGTGCCCTTCTCTACTGCCCCCACTGGGATCCTCTTCAAGTTCCTCTGCAAATCTACTCTCCATGTAGGTGAAGTCAATGAAAATCCACCCCTCCAAAGATAAAGTTGTGCCTTAGCTTTAAAGATAAGCCTTTGTTTAAAAAGGTAGAGTAGATAAAACCATTTCGAGCCTAGCATCATTTCCACTGTTCCTTTAAATACTTTTTGTCCAGACATTCAAGAATGTGATAGCAAATGTGTGTTTCCCAGCCTTCCACAGCAGAGGGGCCCTGTCTGTGATCAATGCTACAATAGATACAGAGGAAATATCCATGGGATGAGTGGCATGGTCACCTCACCCACTCTGCTCCAGCCGCCCTGGTTGCTTTGCTTTGCCTTCATCATAGGACGCCCTCTCCCACTAGAGGCATTGATGTCACCTCCTCAACCTTCAGCACTTTCTCTAAACATCCCCAGGACCAGCATCCCCTGGTCCCTCAGGTCTTGGCCACCTGTCCATCTCTCGGGAATCCTACCCAATGAGAGATCCCATTAAATATCCCATTAAAAATTTTAAACCTTCCCCACTCCACATACTAAACATTCCCCAACTCCCTTATCCTTCTCCGTTTTTCCATAGTGCTTACGAGCTCCTCACACACTGCACAATTTACTTACTGTTTATTATGTTTCAAGCGCCTATTCTGTGTCCTGGCATGCAATAGTTTCCCAATAAATATTCATGCAATTAATGAACAAATAAAATAGCTCAGACTTCCCTGGTGGCGCAGTGGTTAAGAATCCACCTGCCAATGCAGGGGACACGGGTTCGATCCCTGGTCCAGGAAAATCCCACATGCCATGGAGCAACTGAGCCCGTGCACCACAACTACTGAGCCCGCATGCCACAACTACTGAAGCCCGCATGCCTAGAGCCCGTGCTCCACAACAAGAAAAGCCACCACAATGAGAAGCCCGCACACCACAACGAAGAGTAGCCCCCGCTCGCCGCAACTAGAGAAAGCCCGTGCACAGCAACAAAGACACAACACAGCCAAAAATAAAAAGATTAATTAATTAGTGATTAATTTTTTTAATGTTAAAAAAAATCTCACATAAATGTAATCTTCAGTGAAATGCAAGGAAACTGCTATTGCTAAAAAGAAAAATGCACAAGACCTTCACTATAATTCCTGCATCTGCACAATGCTTTCTATTCTAATACTGACCTTTAATAAGGGTGAGAAACTCTTCATGCTTGACTCGGTTCCTCTGCATGTCAATCTTTAGGGTAAGCAGCAGGGTGAAGAGAAATTTGTGCCCCTCGTACAAACCCCGAGCCGTGTACTTATAAACCTCATAGGTCATGTGCTCAATGATATTAGCGATCCTCTTGCTTGTAACTGGGCTCTTGACAGACCTGGAGAAGAGAACATTTAAATCAGCCTTGCCCCATCCTTTTCAATTGTCCCTAAAAACAACGCCTTTAATGGAAAATAAGTAACTCTGGAGGACCAATTCTTATTTTTTACACATCAAGAGTAAGCCTCCTAAATCTAAAATAACAAGCACTCTCTCCACATGAAATAACAGAATCCCCCATGTTGTCTGAATCAATTTTACCTGCGGAGTATTATTACTCACAACAATGTCTGGGGAATTTTCTTGTTTAACAGAAACTTGGGGAAACCAAAGGAATCAATCAGTGGATGAATAGTTGGTAGAGCTTTCTCTAAGCATAAAATGACAAATGAGAATGATTTGTTAACACACTGGTAATTACACTCAACTTAGATTTAAAGAAAAAGAAGCAGCTTAGTTGCAAAGGGAAAATAAGT
This sequence comes from Aethalodelphis obliquidens, assembly GCF_003676395.1. Taxonomy (NCBI): domain Eukaryota; kingdom Metazoa; phylum Chordata; class Mammalia; order Artiodactyla; family Delphinidae; genus Aethalodelphis; species Aethalodelphis obliquidens. The sequence continues at coordinate 11,441,627 of NW_020837973.1, forward strand.
TATCAATGTAATGTCACCGTTCTAACCCACAGATACAGAATTCAGCTTGGCTTCCTGAGTACAGACGTACCTGGCCAAGGAAAGGTCAAACAAGCCAAGAAACTGGCGGAGCGAAGTCTGATACATCTCACTAACCAGGCACATTTCCGTGATGAGGAAGTAGAGGATGCTGCCCCGAGTAGCAACTAAAAGACAAAGAGCAACGATGCACTTGCTACAAGTGCAGAAAATAAATGACCCATGCACAGATCAGTCTAAATGCTAAATGAAACAAGTTTTATTTGTACGTCTTAGTAATGACTATCTACCAACAATGGGAGTCTAGAGCAATGTCATCATATATATTTAATTCTTCTTTGTAAGCTTTGAACAAGTAGTCTGCTATTTGGGTTCATTAAATGATACTTTCTGTTTTAGAATCTCTAGATTCCTTACAAATAAATTTTATTACACTCTTTCATAGGTAGAAAAGACAAACAGTGGGACAGCATGGATTGTATTGTAACATCCGGCAAACTGGGTAGGCATTGTTAAGGACCTCATTCTTAAGCTCCGTGAGGAAGCCCTGACTAAACTTGGCCTCAAGGTGGTAAGCCAAGGCATCGCAAAGATGACACTCCTGACTCTCCACCAGTAGATATTGTTTCAATTATTTTTCCAAAAGGCATGATAAATTACTAAAGGAAATTGAATTCTTTTAGCAGGTTCCCTTTATAACCCATGAACAACACTGATTTGCTGATCTGTGGATAAGGTTGAAGAGTTCCCATGAGACCAGAGAACTACCTGGACTCATGGGAACTCTACAGGACTACAAACAAAATACAGGCTTATTGTTACCAAATGATAAACAACTAGTGAACAGCCCACAAATGCAGCACAAATTCCTCAGACTTCACTAGTTTGTAGTCGGAGGTCTTTAATAATTCTCCTCTTTACTTTCTGGTTTAAAAATAAGTTCACAGGAATCTTAAAGAATTTGCCAATAACATGAATTATAAGCACCTAGAAAATTTACACCATTATAAAATTTCTTCGTCTCAATTTTACTGAATATTTAAAGAAATGCCACACAACACAAATGGCCACCCCACGTTGCATAGTTGTTTTCATAACATCCTTACTTCAATTTCTCTAATTCTCATTTCTCGCTTCATTTTCCTGTGACATTTGTCTTTTATTACCAAACTCACCAGGTCTATATTCCTCTCGGGCTGAGTTAATTTGAATTTCTGTCTCAGTTGAGATTTCCAGCTTCTGGGTCACCTCCTCGGCTGTCTTTTTTGTGTTACTCAACACAAGGATGATACTCTCATCTTCCACCAGGGACCCCTGGGTACTGGTCAGACGGTAAAGCAAATTATCTTCTAGCTCCTTCATTCTCCTCTTGTTTGCAGTTACATCTTCCATGAGATGAGTTCTTTCTTTCTCCAGTTCCTGTTAATTTGCATAAATATCTTTTTTTCTTAATGAACACCTATGGTTTGGCCATTCCTTAAAAAGTTTACCTATGGGGCTGCTCTCGAGTTCCTGTACTGTAGTTATCATATTTGACTGCAGGAAATACGGACATCAAAATTAGAGGAGGAGAATTAATGGAGGAAAGAAGAATTGGTGGCAAACAATGTAAAATGTGCTAAAAATATTACCAGTATTAACTATTTACCATCTATTTATTTCCTAAAGTCAACTCATTTTTAAGGGACTTCTGTGATCATATTTACTCCTGTTTCGAAACTGAAATTTATTTGAAGACAATATATGCGTCTCAGATTAAATACATTTACCTCTGTCTGGTTTCTTGTTTAAAAGAGCTCTATGGTTGTTTGAATGTGATTATTCTCAACTTGTATGTTGAAATAGTATCCAACTCTGTGACAAGCAAGTGTCCAAAAGTTAGGCAAGCAAACTGCGCTGCTACCGCAGGTACATTTAAATTGAAAAATCATCTTGACCTGAAAAGAATAGATGCTGTCCTCTCCAAGAGAAGGGACATTCTGAATCCTTCCTAAAAGGCTTTTATGGGTAGCTGGGGAGAGAATGGCTTTGGAAGATTATTGCCCTTATTGGCTATTCCTTCCTTTTGGTAGTTTGGAGAGGGAGAGACAGTGAAAGAGAAGGAAAGAAAAGATGGGGTTGGTGAGGGTGAGGGAAGGAGGAAACAGCCATGACACTCAACAAGCCAAGGGCAGCAGGAAACCCAGAGGCTGGGAGACGCTGCCAGCACCAAGTCAAATTGTACATGAAAGTCAAATTGTTTCATGAGAGACTCTAACTTGAAGTTAATAAAAGATTCAAAAGAGGAAAACACAATGAGGAAATAGAACTTAAAATTGGAAGAGAAAGATATGCATTAGCAAGTTTGCTTGAAAAGCTTTCTAAATATAGTGTCCATTGACAAGGTACCTATGCTTACCTGCATTACTAAAGTTACGCACATTTCAGTGTAAATACAGTATGGGGAAACGAGGGTTAAATGCAGGTGACTTGAACAGGAGAGCACTGTCGGCACTTCCAGGTGTGCGGGTACCTGGGCATGTGATACCAAGCTCACACTGCTAGAGCAGCTTCAGAAAGGTAAATACTCAGTTAGGTATTCTGGATATGGCTCAGCAGGTTTTGTAGATTCTACCCCCTATCGAGAAAACTACAAATCTAAAGTTATATGCAGTGATGAATCACATGAAATCATATAAAATATAATAGGACTATTCATTAATTATGTGATTATTTACTTTCTTTCTAATAACGTATAAATTACTTAATAGTTATGCTGCAAGCATTTTTTGGTTCATTGATACATTCTCCATCTCTTAGTACAATGTCCGATACGTAGTAGGCTCTCAATATTGCCCGGTGAATGATTAAATGCTATACCCCTTTTCAAACTGATAAACTGAAACACATTAGTGTACCAGAAAATCTAGTCATGTCGTAGTGCCAGAAATACAGACATGAAAATTCTCCCTTTGTAACAAAAACCATGAAGTTAAAAATAAAGGTCATGGTAGCAAAACTGCACGAAGGCAAAAAGCAAAGAGCACTGGCCTCTGCTGTATGTTCTAGCTAGTTAATCACCATTGGTTGAACAGTTATGGTGGGTGGGACCCTACCAGGCTCCCAACTCATGCTCTGAGCACAGTGAGTCAGGTCCTGGAACATTCTAGAAAAAAGAAAAATTCCCTCTTTAAGCAAAACAAAAGCTCAAACTTGCATCAATTCTTAATTCTTTGAGATACAGCAATGCAATTAAGACCTGCTCTTACTGTCTTTGCTTCCATGTGTTATTTGGTTACATTTGAAAGCTTCCTTACTGGTCATTTTATTTATTTTTTTTAACATCTTTAGTGGAGAATAATTGCTTTACATTGCTGTGTTAGTTGCTGCTGCATAACAAAGTGAATCAGCTATACATATACATATATCCCCATATCCCCTCCCTCTTGCGTCTCCCTCCCACCCTCCCTATCCCACCCCTCTAGGTGGACGCAAAGCACCGAGCTGACCTCCCTGTGCTAGGCAGCTGCGTCCCACTAGCTATATATTTTACGTTTGGAAGTGTATATATGTCCATGCCACTCTCTCACTTTGTTCCAGCTTACCCTTCCCCCTCCCGGTGTCATCAAGTCCATTCTCTACGTCTGCATCTTTATTCCTGTCCTGCCCCTAGGTTCTTCAGAACCATTTTTTTTTCTTTTAGATTCCATATAATGTGTTAGCATCCAGTATTTTTCTCTACCTGACTTACTTCACTCTGTATGACAGACTCTAGGTCCATCCACCTCACTACAAATAACTCAATTTCGTTCCTTTTTATGGCTGAGTAATATTCCATTGTATATATGTGCCACATCTTCTTTATCCATTCATCTGTTGATGGACACTTAGGTTGCTTCCATGACCTGGCTATTGTAAACAGTGCTGCAATGAACATTGGGGTGCATGTGTCTTTTTGAATTATGGCTTTCTCAGGGTATATGCCCAGTACTGGGATTGCTGGGTCATATGGTAGTTCTATTTTTAGTTTTTTAAGGAACCTCCATATTGTTCTCCATAGTGGCTGTATCAATTTACATTCCCACCAACAGTGCAAGAGGGTTCCCTTTTCTCCACACCCTCTCCAGCATTTATTGTTTGTAGATTTTTTGATAATGGCCATTCTAACTGGTGTGAGGTGATACCTCATTGTAGTTGCCATTTGCATTTCTCTAATGATTAGTGATGTTGAGCATCCTTTCATGTGTTTGTTGGCACTATCCTTACTGGTCATTTTAATTCATTTATTTACCAGATAATAATCTTGTATTTGAGATAATGTAGAAATTAGTATAAACAAGTGACATTCAATGGTTACGATAAAATTCCTTTCCATGGGCAGTTATAATAAATGCACTCACAATATGGTTACACTAGGAAACAAAGTGATAATAAAATTAAATGGAAAGAATTCAAGTATTTTTATTGCCATATTCTTAAATTTTACACACTCTCATTATCGTTTCTGAGTTCTTAAAGGTGAGCCTGATAAAAGTCCGCACATGAAGACAGGTAAGGGAAGGAAAGTAAAACAGTGAGAAGAGTGAGCATTTTGACATCAGGAAGACACTTTAAATTCTAACACCCAGGACTTATTAACTGCATGACCTTGGCCATGTTAAGCAAGTCTATAAGCCTCAGTTTCTTCATCTGCAAAATGGACATAAAAACAGCTCAGAGAGTGATTGTAAGAATATCATTAGCAAAGAAGCTCAAACCAGTGACTGGATCATGACAGCTGCTCAGAAGACGTCTCTTCTCTCTATCCCCTCCCTTCACTCGTTTCCAGCATGGATTTTTCAGATGCACTGTAATATTTATTTGGAAATGAGTAGTTTGAAAAGTAAAATTATAAGTTGGTACAAAATAAATCACACTTTAGAATTTCACCTATCATTGTAAAAGCATAATAATGGAGCTGAAAGGGATTTTTTTTAAGGAGAACTTTCTAATCTTGCACTTACAATGCTAAGGATGCATGCTTTCATGTCTGCTGGAGATGAGACCATGGGCTATCAAATCCGAAATCGGCACCAAGTCTTACTGAGGCTTCCTGCATAAGCCTTCCTCCATTTTTTTCCAATTACATAGCAATTGCCCTAATGTAGGCTTTAATTACTGCTTGGGGGACTACACTAACCATAACTGGTCTCCCCACTGATCTTTTGCTCTGCCATCACCCCCTTCTCTGCTCCCAGTCATAGACCTTTCCTTTACTATTTGGAAAGGTCCAAAATTTTCAACATAGTTTGCAAAACCTGTTACAACCTACATTTCCAATCTCATCTCCACTTGAGAACTACAGGATTGAGACTAAAATTATGCCTCCACAGTGCTTATGAAAACCATTATTAAGAAAATAAACATACTTACTAGTAATACATACAATAAAGTACAAATTATTCCTTTCCTGATTTTAAAGATAGTAAGTAAAAGCTTGAACATTATTGAGTTGATTATGGTCAATTTAATGTCATTGTTAACATTAATTAAATAAAATTGTCACTTAAAGAAATGCTTATATTCCCAAAGGATTAAAATAAGGCTAAGGAGTACATTTCCCCCATAGTTTGAAACTGATGAAATAATATACTCTAAAGTAAATACTACAACCTAAAGTAATATTTGGAATTCCAAAAGCAAACTGTTCATTAAATAGCACACCAGTGGCCAAACAGTAGACTAGAACAATAGTTATGGGGCAAAGAAAGATACCTCTGAAAGAAAATAGAACAATTGCTATTTGCTTTTCATTTGAGTTTTAAAAATGGAAAACCTATGGGATAAAGTTTTAGGCATATTTTCATTTGTATGACAGATTTAAACATATTTCTGTTGAACTACAACTTTAGTTCCATAATACAGTTCTTTTACAAATTAATACGAAGGGGCAAAATTAATCAAAATAATTTTGTCTATTAGCATTTTTCCCACCAAAGGGATTATCTCTTAGCACACACACATGCACACACGCACACACACACACATTTGTGCTATATATTCTATACATTAAGACCACAACGTAAAAATTTTATATAAACTGTGATAATGTGAAAAGTATCCCTGAATTGAATAAGAAAGTACATCAGTGATTCAGTACAACTTCATGAAATGTACTATTGATCAATTACATGATCAAAAGTTAAGTGGCTCAACAAGGATGCAAATGAAAACTCAAATTCTTTCTGTTCATAAACTTCAACTATAACCAAAGTTTTGGAATCAATAAAAGGAAATAGATGACAGCCTTCCACAGTTCTCATTTTTAACGTATCACCCAGGCTTTATTCCCAAAGATTCTTTCTCTCTGTACCTTGCACTGGTAATTAAAATGAAAGATTAAACAACTGAACTCAGAAACAGATTTATTTTTTCTCCACCACCAATAACAATGGTGATAACAATGTCTATTTAGTGTCTTTATTAAGTTATTTCCCATGTCAGTTCCACCAAGTTTAGGTCCTTCCAGCTCCAAAAGAAATAAATCATACACCTGTTTGCTCATCCGAAATTCTGAACAAGGATGACACTTGAGGCTTTGTATTGTGCGGCTAGTGGAAGCTGTTAATTGATATTAATATTTTTCTCCTAATAGTACATAGTTTTCTTTGAGATTCCTTCTTATTCTCTAGGATCAAGGTGAGGGTGACCCGAAGAGACCAGGTTTCTTTAAAGGAAAGTTTCCGGAGGGCTACTGGTTTGCTGCCTATTTAAAATGGTCTTGATACATCACCTTCTGATGACAACAGCAGGCCGTCTAAATATACTCACAGGTACATCAGGTGAACAATTGAATATGACCTTGATGTGAACTTGAACAGCCCATGCATTTAAAAAGACTGCCTTGAAGCACACAGAAAAGTATAAAGTCAGTTAAAAATCTGCCTTCCTTTTGCTTTCATAGGCTCTGAGGTTTCCCTTTGTCTCTTAAACAAACAAACCTGCTCAGGCTGTACAGCTGAGCATTCATGAGACCAGATCCTGCACGATAATAAGGTTCCTCACTGCCTGTATTCCCAGAACACTGGACAGCTGGTGGATTTATGGACTCAAAGAACTAAGAGTAGCCTTTCCCTTGTATCCTAAGTTACTGTTCCAAGCTGCCTTTCACAAGAAGAATCAACAGACCAGTGAAGGCATAACTCATCCTGACTGAAGATGTTCACCATTTGTTTCAATGCTCTCTACATTTAGGGAATTTCTTAGATGCTATCCAACATCAACTTCCTATCTGTGGGATCTTCCTAGCTTTCAAGAGCCCCCCCGCCTTGGCCCAAAAACATTTCATATTGATATTTTTACCATCACCCAAGATGTGATCATAGTAAGAGAGACTTCCAGGTCGCTGAAGTCAAAGAAACAATTTGGACTTAACGTTTTAGATCTGTATCCATAGGCATAGACATAGGCTCTTTTCAACTGAGTCACTAGATGATAAAAAAAAAAATACCCTGAAAGCACCAGAGACCAACTCAGACCCACTTGCCACCACCCAGGCTGAAAAGATTCAGCAAAGTGAGCAAATTCAGGAGCATGATGGGCAGAAAAGATGCTGCAAAGGGAAAAGCTGCTGGCAGAAAGGAGGCTACTTAAAATCCATCACAAATAAGTCTAGCAGCTCACTTTGCTTTAGAGAAACAAAAAATACAGGTTACGTGTTGTATTCTAACGTGGTTCAGGGTAAAATGACTATTAGAACAGAATGAGTGTCACGTCACTCTGACCACACTTTTGTGAGAATCATTTCCTTTGAGACTGGGACAAATTCTGATAATGAGATGATGGTAAGAGAAGAATGTCTGAAGGCACCCAACTTTCCCAGGAAGTAAGAAAAAGCCTGGCCTGGGATCCATTACTGGCTTTTCAAGGCTGTTCAAAATCTTCCAGTGAGCTTCCAGTGCCCCATACTTCATCTTAAAACTCTGCTGCAACAATTACAGCTCAGTCCTGGAGTTGTTGCTGTGTTTTGTGGCAACCAAAAATCTGGGAAGCCAAATTATTTTTTTCCAAGGAGACTGTATTCATCTCAGCTGAATCGTAAGAAAGCCGAGGACAAGGATATTATTCAAAGTGCTATCAAAGCCCCTTATCTACCTGAAGCCAGCACTACAGGTGAAAGCAGAGCCTACAGTACGGGCAATGGCTACTGCCCGAGGACTCTCAGGGATGCCCCGGCTCCACAGATATGCTGTTGATCAAGAACCCCTGTCCTTCCTGAAATAAGGGTGTGGCAGCGCTAAACTTCCTCAACCACCTCTACTGAGATTTCAAAAATAAACACGTAGATATTTGGAAGGATGTTATTTCTTCAACAGTCAGTCTGTGGTAGGAACGCTAGCATCGGTTCCTGCCATACTGAGGTCACCAACCGTGTGAGTTTATGAAGTTGGATTAAAGGCTTTGAATGCAATTTCCAACCGTATAACTCTATGATTTATGTACAACAAATTAAAAAGTAAACAGAGAAGATTCATAAACAAGGAAGAGGGGAAGAGAGAGAGAGAAAGAGAGAAACATAAGGAAGGGCTCAGAAGGCCAAGCATGGTACGACATACAGAAAAGGTAAAAAGAATGGGAGGGACAGATTTCAAAGGTTTTGCCAATAGATTTAACCTAAATAACTCTTTAGGTCAGTGTAGAAGGGAGGTATAAAGTAAACCAAACTCCACATTGCCATCGAACTCAGGAAAAAAATCAATAGCAACTTTCAGAGTTCACGCAGTTTCACCAAAGCAGTCCTATTAAAATCCTCCAGATTTCTTTCCTTAAGGCTCAGATGTTCCCCGGAGAAAATGGTGACTCAGAACACAGAAGTTATAAATTATTGGCCATTTTTCATTGAGAGAAAACAGATATGGAGTTATGCTTAGAGCATAATGAATCCGGTAGCCCTCAGAAGGTGCACAGTGAAACCTAGTGTCACCAACTTCTATCTTCTCACGACATACACAGAGCTCTCTTGGATAACAAATAAGAATTGGCAACGTCATGTTATCTGAGTAAAACGTTTTAATTTTATATTCCAAAAGCATAATAATGAATCGAATGAAAGAAAATCTAGATGTGTACTAGAAAGCTAAAAATCAACAGGTGACTAGAATTAATAATAGAACAAACTTCAGAAAAATAAAGTAATATAAATCCAGAACAATGATGCTGATACTGAGACTGATAGTCTCATAGTTACACCAGTCCCCTATATAAAATCAGTTGATGATCTATATGATTTATGCGATGCAGATGCAACATACTGGGTAGATAATTGGTTAGTAGTTATTTAAGACACTTGGAAATTAATAATGGAAGAAACATAGGAATTAAAGGAGGAGACTCAATCCTATTACAACTTTCATCATATCATTTTTGTCAATGAAAAAAATCGCAACATAATGCAGAAAGCGGTAGGGCCATACTTCACTCACCTGCTTCTCTGTGAGAATGACTCTCCCCAGTAACTGATCTTCTAGACCTTTCATGGTGACAGTGAAGTCAATGATGGAGGTCCGCGCACTTATTTCAGGGGTGTAGGCTGGATTGGGCAGCTTGGTGGTAATGTAGAGTCTGAAGCCATCCATCACATCTACCTCTTTGTCACCGACCTTCACCTTTTTTATAAAAAAGAAAGTTAAAAGTCATAAAACAGAGATACACCTTACTTTGTGCTTTTTGTATAGGATCCAGTATTGCTTTTAACAGCTGTGTACCTAGAGATCATCTGTATACTAAAAAAGAAATGGTCATTAGGCATTCACAGGGCTTTAAGCCACTAGGATGAAAGGAAAGAAGGATGGAAATAAGAGAGGAAGGAAGGGAGGGAGGGAGGGAGGGAAGAAAGGGGGGAAGGAAGGAAGTTTATTCAATATACACCATACAATATACACCATACAATATGGTGTACAATATACACCATACAATACATATATACAATATACACCACACCAAAATTGTTGTGGTCATACTGCAGAAGTGAGAGGGTTCCCCATCCAAAATTTGGTTCAGAAGTCAAGACTGATGATGTCACTCATGTAACAAAAAGATATGAAAATGTTTATTATTCACATGAGACTTTCTGGAAATATTAGGGTAGGCTCCCAAACAGGTCCAAAAAAAACCTCACTTGAGAGAGTAGGGAGGGGAAGCTGTTTTAGAGTTTTATGGTGGTTACCCAATGGGGCTGGGATGAAGTTTCCCAGACATGGTCATGAGCAGAGAGCTGCATGATTTGAACTTCCCACCAGTGCCAAAGGAGAGTGGACCCGCGTTTTCTTATCAGCTTGCCCACATTGGGGATGGAAGGGGAGAGGGTCATGACAGGGCTTGAAAACTGTCCAAAGTCAAACATCACAATGGAGTCAGACTTTATTATACAAGTGAAGTAGATATTCCTATAAAGACGGCTCTTGATCCCAACTCAGGAAGCGTAGAAGAAAAAAGCAAATGCCTCAAATTTGAATTGCTGCCTATTGAGAAACTGTCACCTATGTCACATTTACCTGGCCTCATGGTAATTATTCTGCACATTGTCATCTATAGGTTTAACCTACCTTAAAGGTAGACCCGGTCTTAATGAAGTTTCTCTCCAGAACATTATCCAGGGCTGGATCTAGTTCCTCCGCAACATCTTCGATAAGCAAGGGCCTTCCAAGAGAAAGACTGTCCTCTAGGTGGTTTCTGAAGTACTTGTGATTTAGAGATGTGATCTAGAAAGAAGATCGAAATGCTGCTCTAAACTGTTTCCATTCTTCACCTTAGCAAACCATCAATCCCTTACTTATTTTTTTTAATTGAAGTATAGTTGATTTACAATGTTGTGTTAGTTTCAGGTGTACAGCAAAGTGATTCAGTTATACATAATTTTTTTCAGATTCTTTTCTCTTATAGGTTATTACAAAATGTCGAGTATAGCTACCTGTGCTCTATAGTAGGTCCTTGTTGGTTATCTATTTTATATATAGTAGTGGGTTTATGTCAATCCTAAACTTCTAATTTTTCCATCTCCCCCACTTTTCCCCTTTGGTAACCATAAGTTTGTTTTCTATGTCTGTGAGCCTGTTTCTGTTTTGTATATAACTTCATTTGTATCATTTTTTTTTACACTCCACATATAAGTGATATCATATGATATTTGTCTTTCTCTGTCTGGCTTACTTCACTTTGTATGATAATCTCTAGGTCCAGCCATGTTGCTGCAAACAGCATTATTTCATTCTTTTTTATGGCTGAGTAATATTCCACTGTATAAATATACATCTTCTTTATCCATTCCTCTGTTGATGGACATTTAGGTTGCTTCCATGTCGGAGCTATTGTAAACAGTGCTGCAATGAACATTGGGGTGCATGTACCTTTTTGAATTATGGTTTTCTCCAGATATATGCCCAGGAGTGGGATTGCAGGATCATATGGTAGCTCTATTTTTAGTTTTTTAAGGAGGCTCCTGAGCATTTGACTGCACCATTCCCTTTTACTGACAAGCAAGTAAAGGTTGTATGGCAATGTTGCCTTTTCCTCACCACCACCGTATTTGTGACAAATAATCATGGAATAATTATGAAGTGTCTTTATAAAGTGCTGTATACTTAGTGTGATATAGCTCCACCCTGCTCTGTTTATGAATGAGGGCCCTAGGACCTAACAGAAGGGAGTCTGAAACCTTTGAAAGACGGCATTGGAGAGATCAACAAGAATGCAAATAATGCAATTTTTAGAAATCATTTCTAAATACTAATATCTAAATATTAATAATAAAATTATTTCTAAATATGAAATATTTCTTTATTCTCAGATACTTGTTGATCTGGGTCACTAAAATTGATTAGTAGCATAAATAGACTCAAACCCAGATTACCTGGAGTTCATTTTGGTTTTCTTTATTTTTAACCCAGATCTTCCCTTGAGTCTGTGGATCTATTAACAAAGGGTAGCGAGATGCCTTTGTGACAATAATTCCATTCTGAATGGACAGGTCATCGTTTGGCAGGCCTTGGAGGTTCCATTCACTAATGGTAGGAGCATCAATCAACATCTCATTGAGATTTAGGTTGTCTCCAAATGGAATTTTCCGGGCTTTCATTTCCTTCTGCCAGTCATTTAACAGCAAATTGCGAAATTCTTGGTTAAACGGACCAGAATAAGACAGGAAAGCTGTAGCCAACAACACATCCCCTAAAACGGAAAACGAAACATCACTGAAATACTCTGTGATCAGCCCTGTAATTGTGCAGAATGTTAGAAATGAAAAAAAAGACAACCATTCTTTCAAACGAAATTTCAGAAACCAAATTGTAACCACAAGTTGCTGTGTCTTGTGAATAGCAGTAGCTTAGTTCATTGTTAATGAGTCCACATGGTCCACCAAGTAATAGCTGCTAGTAGTCACGCACCAGATTATGTTGACTCTTGTTGGATATGAGAGGATGATTTCCGAGTTTAAGAGATACACCAAAACCTCAGAAGACAGAGCCTCCATTCTAAGTGACCTTGATCGATATGGCCATTCACTCGTGGGAGAATTCAAAAATGACCTGATAATAAGAGGTTGAAATCTAATAAGCGTTGCCTAAATGCCAGACCAATATTCATCCTTTTGAAATAGCTGGACACACACACACACACACACACACACACACACACACACACAGAAATTTGAAGTAATAGAGTGCTGATGGATATTCTGATTAAAACTTAAGTTTGCTCACTCCCTATCATAGTCAACACGTAATCTCATTAATAAAGGAATTACATACCTACAAGTCTTTTAGTTTGTGCAGCAAACTCCTTGCTCTGCTCTGTCCATCTTTCTTTTTCCCCCGCCAGTCCCCCGATCAGCGCGGAAGCCGTCTGCATTTTATGTCTGCACCTCTCTGCATCTTCAAGCAAGGTCTAAAAACAGATAGAACCAGAAGAAAACCTTTGTTCAGATAAATGTATCCTGGAGCTCAAAAACATAATTTTAAAACATCATATGTTATCTTCCTTTCTGAGATATGTGAGCCACTTATTCCACAGGAAGCGTTAGATTCCATTTCTGTGGGTCTGTCTCAGCCCAGCCTGTGTCTTAAGCCCTATCTATGGAACATAGATGGATTCCTCAGGAGGGACCCTGAGCCAATGGGCAAACCCTCCCCAGATGTTAATAAACTGAGAAACAATGGAGATTTGCATCATTTATGATGTTCGTATCAAAAAATTAGAAATAAAGTATCAACATACATGCTAATATCACACAGCACAACAAAATGTAAAGAAATACATATCCCTACTTAAAAATGAGGAATATTTCTCATGTTAAAGTTCTAGCATCAGTACTGCTTTGCCTAACTGCACATCTCCTTTTACTTTAGGTGAAACTTTAGATTGTCTTCAGGTTGTGGAGTCCTGAAGCATTCACAAATGCTGGCCACACTGACTTAGTAGGTCCCTCTCTGCTGTTCTTGTGTCAGTAAAAGACCTTTAACCGGACTTCCACACACTATTGCACGCAGGGCTTTGTTCTTAATAACAAATGGCTCCAGGGGCTTCCCAGGTGGTGCAGTGGTTGAGAGTCCGCCTGCCGATGCAGGGGACGCGGGTTCGTGCCCCGGTCCGGGAGGATCCCACATGCCACGGAGCAGCTGGGCCCGTGGGCCATGGCCGCTGAGCCTGCGCGTCCAGAGCCTGTGTTCCGCAATGGGAGAGGCCACAGCAGTGAGAGGCCCGCGTACCGCAAAAAAAAAACAAAAAACAAATGGTTCCATTTCTCTATGTTGAAAAGACAGCTGCTAATTCTATTTGTAAAAATGTATACTTATGGTACAATAATGGATATGGCTAAAGATTTGGCTATGTGACCAGTCACTGGAAGTTCACATATAATATTTATATATATTTATATAATGTACATATGGCATATATACGCTAAATGTCTAACAATAGAGGATAATTTACATAGATTATGGTATATTGTGAACAAGAATGCTCTGAAGCCATTAAAAATATAATCATTAAGAAAAATAATCATTAAGTTAAAGAAAAACAGTCATTAGCTAAAAATTCAATTTATAAAGCAGTATGTACTCAATTATCTGCTACAATTTTACATGGATTTTAAATATATGTAAATCAGGCATATGTGCAGATATGAAATGATAAAGAGTAAAATATTTTTAGGCTTCAGCTCCAGGGTTACCTATGTGTATTTTCTATAAGGAACATGAATTGCTGTTGTAATAATAACACGATACAGTGTTTTTCAGAAGCAAGATATTTGTTCCAGTTTGTTCTAGTCTGCTCTGTTTTCCTTCCCACTAGAGTTAATGCAGAAAACCCAAAATCCCAGCTGAGAGATGTACCCACACATCGACACCATCCATATTTGTTTGTTTGTTTCTCCCCAAGAAGAAAGATGTCAGCTGGAAGTATAATACGACATCATTTATTTCTGCCTACCTTTAAAACAAACTTTTCACATGACAGATATTTTTAATACGTTATCCTCCCTAAGTTCCCCGTCCCCACTGCCATGTGGCCAAATAAAAAATGGCCAACCCCTCCCGTCCTGGCTGTCGCTTTCTGGAAACCCAGGCTCCTTTAGGGGATTGGGAAATGGAGGATGGGAGAGAAGCAAATGAGCACACAGGACTGAAAAGCAGATTTTCCCTCCAAGCCTGGCTAGGGGAGTGTGCAGAATTCCTTGCGTTCCGTGGGTAGTGCCCCCGGCCCTCTCTCTCCTAGTGCCCCAGAGTCTGACTAGCCACCCAGAGGCCCTGTGGAAGCGGACCCTCTGCAAAGGCACTGACTGCCCTGTGCACAGAGCAGCAGGACACACACCCCTCCAGGGACTGCACAGACCTGGTGGTGAGGTTGCCAGTGGTGACCATGAGCTGTAGACTTGAGAGCCCTCCTCTGGCCCCTGTAGTCTGTAACTCCCTGGACTCTTCACGGAGCCCCATGGAGAAAGAAGGAGCAACACAATGACTACAGGTCAAGTTCACTCCAACATGCTGGGAGCAGGTGGGCACACAGCCAGATTTTGTTTTCTTAATGAAAAACATTTGACATTTGTTGAGATCCAAGTTTTAAAGTTAGAGCCACACCTTTATAGTAGCCATTCTTATGTGGTCCCTATAATTGCTTACCTAACAAATAGTGGATATTCAGAAACAAAAAAGCTTATTGAGCGAACTAATGCAAAATTGTTCAAACTGAACCATAATAAAATGAGGCTGTAAAAATATTTTTACGGTATGTAGTAGTGCTTCCTGATATAAGTGAGTGTCTAAATGGTAGAAATTAAGGTGTCTTCCTCACAGTTTCTAAAGTAGACGCTCAAATTGCAAAGTTAATTTTCTCTTCATATTATGGTAGTAAATTTCATAGAACATAAATAACAAACCCAAATAGGTGATATATAATTACTTCTCTAAAATTTCTGAAAAGCTCTTATGTTGTTTTCAGGAGGCTTATCTTTAAGAGGAAATACCATATACCTTGTATATAGTGAAACTGAAATGTTTATCTAAATTCCCTCATTGGGACCCCTATAAGGGAACAGACTAACAGAGCAGGAATCTCAATCCAGCTGAGTGAGGGCTGAGAAGAGGCAGAGGTGGGCTCCGTATAATCATCGAGGAAAGAACAGAGAGAATCTAGCTCTTATTTATCAAGCACAGGTTTTCTCAGAGGCAGATACAGATTTTGTGAGGCCAGATGCTTATCTAAGCTGGGGACCACTTTAAAAAAATCATTAAAGAATTTTTACAAATACCAAAGTGAACATGTAATGAGAATTGGGGAAAGAAATCACTACAAAGTCCTGATAATTGAGAAATTCAGGTACCTTTCCCCTGGGATCTCCAGGTATTTTTATCTGAATGCTTACACACAAATGCTCGTCAATCATAATCTGGTTTCCCCTCCCCACAGAACTCTCTACAACTCCCAGTCACCCCAGCATTCATGGGGCCTGTGCAAGTGAGGGGCCAGAAAACTGAAGCTACATTAGGTTTATGTTAAATCTGCCTCTATTACCAGAAGGAAGGAGGCCCCAGTGGAGCCAGACTGAGTATAAATCAACTAAAGAGCTTGCTGCCCAGGGGAGAGGAAATATACGAGCCTTGATTCCGAAATGTGCTAAAGCTACAAACAGGCATAGGTTGAGAAGGCTGTAGGTGGTCATTGTCACTGGGACACAGCCACGTGGTCAGGTACGTTGGTCCAGCAGAAAGACCCGAGTAGACATCAGAAGATCAAGGTCTAATCCAGCCCTATGACCAATGCCCATGCCTGGGAGTCCTCCTCTTGTCCTCTCTGGGCCTAAGTTCCTTTCTGTAAAATGAGAGTAAAATAGGGCTTCCCTGGTGGCACAGTGGTTGAGAATCTGCCTGCTAATGCAGGGGACACAGGTTCGAGCCCTGGTCTGGGAAGATCTCACATGCCGCGGAGCAACTAGGCCCGTGAGCCACAACTACTGAGCGTGCGCATCTGGAGCCTGTGCTCCGCAACAAGAGAGGCCGTGATAGTGAGAGGCCTGCGCACCGCGACAAAGAGTGGCCCCCGCTTGCCACAACTAGAGAAAGCCCTCGCACGGAAACGAAGACCCAACACAGCAAAAATTAATTAATTAATTAATAAACTCCTACCCCCAACATCTAAAAAAAAAGAAAGAGAGTAAAATAAAAATATCTACCCTGCCTACCTTGAAAGATTCTTTCCAATATTAAATGAGATAAAGTGGGAGGACATGATTTGAAAAATATGTTAAAAATGCTGCACAGGATGCTGTTATCCTCACCGTTAATAAGGAAACTCAGAACATGCGTCTTCCAGCAGTAACTTCTGTTTTGGCTGAATATCCTGACCTCTCACCAAAGGTCCTCTCGGTGTCCGTTAGAAACAAACTCCAGGGCTTAGCAAGGGAGTATGTGCTGTGTGTGTATGTATGTATATGTGTATTGTATCGTATATCAATTAAATGAATCCCTGCTGGAAACCAAACCCTTGGAGAGAGAAAGCAGGAGAGGAATGAAGGGCTGACCACAGCCAGGAGGGCCTGTGACGTCACCACCCGCCCCAAACCCCTACGGCAAGAAGACAGTGACCTGCTTTTCGGTCATGGCCTGTTCATACTCGGCCTGCACCACATCCAGCTCGGCTTGCCTGTCGTCCAGCTCAGCCTGGGCCTTCTGCAGATCCTGCATGGCCAACACGTAGCGATTCTCCTGCACCACCAGGTTGGCCTGCACGGGACACACACAGGGTGAAGAGATGGGCAGCAAACCGAACACCCAGCATGTCGGAGTCTGAGAGCTCAGCAGCCACGTGTTAACACCTGTTCTTTGATCCGCCCCTAGACTCCTCTCAAATTGCATGGTGAGGAACAAACCTTAATGTGAACTTGACATGTCTATAAGCAGAAACTTATAATTCATTAGAAGAGAGTCAGCAAATTTTTTCCGTAAAGTGCCAGAGAGTAAATATTTTAGGCTTTTGGGGCCAAGAGGCAAAATCAAGACTATTGTTCAGGTACTGAATTTAAAATTTCACGAGCCACACAAATACAGGTGGCGGGTTAGATTCAGCCTGCGGACCATAGTTTGCCAATCCCTAAATCAAAACATTGTAATATTAAATGTATATAGGCAAATCACAGAACATTTTAATATTGAGTTGTAGAAAAAAAGAATCTGAATATTTAGAACCATCTGCCTAGCAGGGCTCATCACTGTTAATGAGGACGTTAAAACAAGACAAAGGATGAAACATGATTAACCACTGAATAAGAAGATCTAGGTTTTATGGGTGGTGATGGACTTGATAGCATGCCTGTCATTTGCATATATTGCTTGCCATCCAGAAAAGAACAGATACTTGAGCTGTGATCAAATAATAATATTTGCTTTTAGGAAGCTACTAAAAAAGACTCAAAAGACATAATCAAAGCAATATTGGAAAAAGATGAGGTGTAGAAAATAGTCCATGGAATTAAAATCCTTTCAAAAAAAATTTGAAATCAATGTTCTCCCTTTAAGTCTTACTAAAGTAACCCACTAATGTCAAACTACTGCAGCCCCAAAGATCTTGAATATTTTCTAGGACTTTACTCAAGAGGGAGGGGGATATATATATACATATAGCTTATTCACTTCATGCTACAGGAGAAGCTAACACAACATTGTAAAGCAATTATACTCCAATAAAAATAATAATAATATGAATTTTTTTAATGAAACTCTCAAAAGCTACTAATCAAAGGGTATAAAATCTTTCAAATCCAGCTGCTCACCTTAGAAGCCATAGGACTCTATTAAGATTACTTAAACTCTGCAAGCCTCAGTTTCTCCATTAAGATATTGAAAAACTACCTCCTAGTATTTGTGAGTGTGTGTGTGTGTGTGTATTACATAAAATAACATATGTAAAAACCCAAGTCTGGGACCTGGCATATAACAAGAGTTTGATTAAATAATACAATAGATATTATTTTTATTATCCGTGTTCAATATTTAAGACTCTACTGTTGTTATGTTTTGCTTATGTAAACTAACATTTACTGGTTTTCAAAGAGTGTCCAAGGAGAAATCTCATATGAATGAAATTGAATAGAATCTAAATTGCTACTCTTATAATTAAATTTGTTTAAGTTTACTCGCTACTAGAAGTCACTTGGCCCATCTATAGGAATTGTAAGATGAAAGAAGAGTCTCCTTCGCTAATTAGTGGTGAAGAGGTTCCCACAGGAGTTTAAGGAGTGTCCTCAATCCCTCTTTACTTGGAAAGCAGGAGTTCGCAAGCGAAGCCCCTCCAGGAATAAGTGAAGTTAGAGCTCTTGGTCTGTATTTCTTAATATATTGAGCAGAGCTGCCGATGATAACCTGCCCTTTCTTTGTCTTCTACTTCCCTCTAAGCGGTGAATGTGTAGCATCTACAAAGCTACATTTATTTTTCTGACAATGGCAATTAGGAGAGACCTGACAAACTGAAGACTCCCAGATGCTGGATGCTCCTAAGGACATAGGGGGCACTCCCAGAACAGGCTTCTCAGAAGAGAAGCATAGGTTCCAGGCACAAGTAAAAGGTCCCCCCTCCTGCCTGTGTTCCCTTCACTTCCTACTGTAGGACCTATGTTGTCCTGGGACTGGGTGGAGCCTGAAACGTACAGAATGTAAGGGAGGAGATGTCATCGTTCTTACATAAGGCTTGTTCAGAGCATCCATTATTTTGTACTGGTTTCAGCTCATTTTATTTAAAGTAACTGCAACAAAATAAAAACTCCCCATTGTGAATTCGACTGTAATTCCCTTAAAGACACTTATGTATGCTTACCCACTGGAAATATTTGCAAAGGATGCCCTGTACTTTTCACTGGATATGGTTGTTATAATTCAGTCAATATCAGAATGTCCGATTGTGAGCTATGTTGGAGTCTTCATTGGTCCCCAAATCCGCAAAGCCCAACAGGATGACATCAACTATTTGCTCTAAAAATCTCTGAGCCAAATGAATCCCTTCTCTTTTAAGTTGCCCTTGGACCCCAAGGGCCTCCACCACTGAATAAATGGCCCTGTTATGGGAACAATGAGAAAATAAAATGGGACTTGCAACTGGATCCCTATGTTCTTTTCATTCTTGATTATTTTTAGCGTGATTATTAAGTTCCTTGGGTAGTTTATAAGTGTACGTGGATTTTAGTTAATGGTTGAGTAAGATCAGACTTACAAAAAGCAAAATAATCAACAAAGCCATAACGTATGAGTTCTGAGGCATCAGTATTTCATTTTCAAGACAGGTACCTGCCTCTCCATCTGCTAAAGACTGAGTGTCACTGAATGCTGGGGGGATGTGGACAAATGAAGCTGAGAAATGCAATTACTCAAAGGGAAACACTGGTATGCTCTCAAATTATTTTAAATAAAGGATGATATTCAGTTTCTTTCCTGAGGGACAAGAGAGGGAGAGGGAATAAATACTATGTTGTACCTGCAGCCAAGACCAGACACCAGTGACTGTGTCCACCCTGCCTCATTCACCTGAGTCCCTGGCAGGAGATCTTGGACATTGTTGGTGGATCCTATGCTAGAGTTTCCTGTGTTTCTTTTTTTCAAGTTGACATTGTGGGGGAAAAAAGTGTCCAGCAGCCCACAATGGACTTAGTACCCTTGTAGAGAGTCCATGCTTAAGGCTCAGACAATACCAATTGGAGCTGGATTACAGAGAAGAAAGAAACATCCTATGCTCGGCCTGTCTATCGCTAGCTCTCCCCATGGACTTGGGTACAATAAAACCTGAGGCTTCTGTGTTGCATGAAAGACAAGTCCAGTTGACGCAAAGACCTCCCTGCCGGCTCACGTCCTGCAGTTCCACCGAGGAGGCTTACCTTCAGGGGCAACACCTCTCTGTTTATAGAAAAGAAGGAAGCCATGGCCTTGGTCCAGGAACAAAGCCCCGCTACATTCCCACATACACGTTTAGCAGTTTCGATGTTGTAGTCTGCCATCTCAAAGTAAGGATTCAAAAATTCTATCACTTCTTCATTGATTGTGTCTTTGGGGAATTGCTATGGAAGAATGGAGTAAAATAAAGTCAAAATACCTCTTTCCATGAAGTCATAATCACATTATGTTCACAATGCCACTGAAACTGTTAAAACCAAGAATGGATGAATGATACCATATTTTGTTGATATTTCAGGTTATTAGGCAAAAATCATATCTATTTAGGCATATGAAATGGTACATATATTTAGCATTGTATATAAAAATGTAAAGCATATATATTTAGACATAAATATTTAGCAGCAACCAAATGCTTAATGCATTCAGAGGGAGGTTCTATTAAACTCACCTGAAATGTGAAGAAAATAATTTGGACATTAGGCCTTCAGGGTGATGACTTAACTTTTAATCATAGAACTATCAAGATTATGAGATAATTGTTCTTTTCTGGAGGGATAAAATTTTAAAATAGTAGCAGAAATTGATTATGAGGGCCTTCTTGTATTAAGAGAGAAGACCGACCAAACAATGAAATTGGATCTTTGAAAAGTGGTGTTTGATCATCTAACCGAGGATAATTAAATATTTTCCAAGTAGAAAGAAACTTAGCACCTAAATAATTCAGAGAAATAAGCCTTCACAGAACATACATAACACAGAGCAAAACACACTTTCATCCAGACCTCTTTAAATGCAAGTTTCTTTTATGAGACTTGAAAAATAGTGAAGCCAGAAGAATATCTGGGAACAACAGAAGGATGGTGGTGACAAAAGGCAAATAGCAAGGTTGCTTCCAAGAGCAGTGGCTTTGCACCAGGTATGTAAGGCAAGTGCAATTCCACAGCACATTTTTCAGTGGACGCTTTTTAAGCTCCCCCCTACCCAAGGACCACTGCCATTCCACACGCTCAGTCTGATTAATCACTACCTCCTATCCAATCAAATAGCATGTTATTCCTTCATGGTGGCCCTTACATCACAGAGGCTTATATTTTAATTATCTGAAATGAGTCTGTATGGCCCACTGGTTTCAGAAGCTATTTGGTGTTATAGCTGCTGTAAGGCGCCTCACAAGGTGCTCTGGCCATAGCAGCCACTTGGGCAATGATAAATTAAAAACTGAATGAAAGACAGTGCTGAAGTTACTGCTTGGGTTATGGATGGGGGATGAGTATTCCCAGTTAGTTGTCTCAAGATCTAAATATTAAAGATAAAACAATATAACTGCCAGAAGAAAACACAGAAGCATTTATTCTGCCTTAGAGATGGGCAAAGATTTCCTAAACAGAACACAGAAAGCACTGTAAGGAAAATATTGATAAATTGGACTATACTAAACTTAAGAATATCTCCTTATCAAAAGACACCATTAATGGAATGAACAACTAAGGCAGAAAGTGGGAGAAGGTATTTGCAAACATATAAATGACAAATTACCCATATTTTATATATAAATTCTACAAAATAATAAAAAATTTAAATGTACAGGAGATCTGTACATTTAAATGTACAGGCACTTAACCAAAGAGTTCCCAAAGGGCTCATAAACTGATGAAAAGATTTTCAGCATCATTTGTCATCAGAGAAATGCAAACTAACCCACAATAATAAGACAACACAACAAACCCATCAGAATAGTTAAAAGTAGAAAATGGTTAAGACATGGAGCAACTTATACACTGCTTGCGGGTATGTAAACTGATACAACAATTTTTGAAACCTCTTTGGCACTATCTACTAAGGCTGATTAAATGTATAACCTAAGACCCAGAAATTCCACTCCTGAGTATAGAGCCAATAGAAATGAAAACATGCCCACTAAATGACCAATATTCATAGTAGCTTTATTTATAATAGCCCAAAACTAGTAACGTCTCAAAAATCCATCAACAATACACGGACAAACAATTTAAAGCGCATTACAGCATTTCACGCTGGTGCTGGTAGATATAAACTTATGAGAAACGATTACTAAATTTTCAGAAATTTTACAGACTTGTTAAATACAGCCATTATTTAAAATTAAATTATAAAAACTTACAATTAAATGTTATTTTGAACAAAAATAATGTATAGTCAAAAGTCATCACCTTCTAATTATTTTGCTACATTTTACTATCTACATTTTTGAGGTCATTTACATTTATTGTATCTACCCAGTGGGACTACCTTATCACAGCATGCTACCATGTACCTCTTCCCAACTCTACATTCAGCAACATTATTCTGGTAGCTTGAAATCAGCCATTGTGGGGATATTTACACTATGAAAATTGGCAAACACTACAAA
This sequence comes from Aethalodelphis obliquidens, assembly GCF_003676395.1. NCBI lineage: Eukaryota > Metazoa > Chordata > Mammalia > Artiodactyla > Delphinidae > Aethalodelphis > Aethalodelphis obliquidens. Next base: position 11,464,424 of record NW_020837973.1, read on the forward strand.
TCAGAGCTTTTTCTTTTTTCTCACCAGAGAACCAGTTGTTAAACATTTGTCACACACTATTGCATATTCATCTACTGGAAAGCTGTGTAGCAATGAAAAAAGAATGAAATACTGTCTTGTGCAACAATAAGAAAGAATCTCACAGACGTGTTGAATGAAAGAGGCCAAAACAAAAGAGTTCATATGATATGATTTCATGTACGTAAATTTCAAAACAGGTGAAACTAATTATTGGGATAAAGGTCAGAATAATGTTTATCTTGGGAGATTACTGACTGTGTTGGGACACAAAAGAGATTGCTGGCGTCTGGAAATACAAATCTTGATTTCAGTGTTCATTAATAGGTATAGACATGTAAATATTCATTAAGCTATACCCTTTTTTTAATTAAATTTTTATTTTATATTGGAGTGTAGTTGATTTGCAATATACACTTTAAATTTGTGCATTTTATCATATGTAAATGTTACCTCATAATAAAATTTAAAAGATGCAAGTTAATACTCAAAAAATTACAATTGAGACTTGTGAAATAAAAATATATATGTACTCATATGCAAATAATATATGCACATATGTTTGGGTTCCTTAAAATGATTTTTTTAACTTTTACTGAAATATGCTGCTGATGATGTTTTAATATGCCTAAAATCTGCCAGGAAAAGCTCTAATACTTACAATGCCTTATATTTGAAAGAGAAATTCTACTCTGAAAAAATACGTAAATATAAGTTGAAAATATGTATGTTGACTATTATTCAGGCTTAAAACAGAAGGAAATTCTGCCATTTGTGACAACATGGATGGACCGTTATGCGAAGTGCTATAAGCCAGAGAGAGACAAAGCCTTCATGGTGTCACTTATAATAGTCAAACTCATAGAAGCAGAGAATAGAATGGTGGTAGCCAGGAGCTGGGGGGAGGAAGAAAGGGGAAGATGTTGGTCAAGGGTCAAGGGTCACTCATGCAAGATGAGAAGGTCCTGGGGACCTAATGTACAGCAATGTGAATATCGTTAACAATACTGTATTGTTTACTTGAAATTTGCTAGGAGGGTAGATCTTAAATGCTCTCACCACAAAAAAAAAAGGAAAAAACGGTAATTATGTGAGGTGATGGATATTTAATTGGCGATTTATTGGATTTAGTGGATGGATTTTGGTGAAATCATTTCACAATGTATTAACATATATCAAAACATCAAGTCATACACCTTAATTATATAAAAGTGTTATTTATCAATTATACCCCAATAAAGATGAAAAAAATTAGTAAGTTAAAAATATGTCCACAGGGTAGATTCTCTTCAGAAACATCTTCTATTAAAGGACCCAGATACTCTAATGAATTCTGAGTCCCCTCCTAGCCCATCATTATTGAACCACCAACCTGTAAATTCTGTAAAAAGTTTCCTGTGGTCATCAGTTTTAAAGATTCCTGCCAGGAAGGAATTGTACAGCCTTTTGCCAGGTCAATTTTCACTGCACTGACTTTCCTCTGAAACAGCAGCAGCACGCAATCCATGATCCTCATGATGAGATGTGGGGGTCGGCCCAGCGTGCGGACAGTAGCAATGTCAGAAGGCTTGATGGTCTGGGGAGGAAAGGAGGTCATCACCCAATCTCAGACAAGATAAGTGAAAACAAACCTTTACTCTCTAAAGGCTACTACTTCAACAGAGGAAAGAAAGCATTTTTAAGTTTGATGCAGTCATGGGAGCTAGATGCATATTTAATCCCCAAGAAAAACCACACATCCCCCAAAGTTCACATTTTTACAATTCAAAGTGACAGCCAAAGGAGATATAGTGAGAGGCGTGTTCTCGAGCAGATAAGGAGCTGTGACTTCTCTAAAATTGTAACGACAACTTAGCCTCAGAAAAAAACTTATCTGAAAGGAAAAGAATCGTCAGCACTTAAGTAGATTCCAGGGATTCTAAACCAGGAAAACTCCAGAATTTGCAGTGCTTTTTTTTACTCATTAGTTATGTAGGTCAAGAATCTGCCTCTCTCTCTCTTAAGACTTGTCACCAGGGACTGACACTAGTTGTAGCCTCAGGGCTGCCAGATTGAATAGTTAGAGGTTTCTTAGCTGGGAACTAACCTTTAAATGATGGAACTTGAGCAATAGGAATTTCACTAAGCTCTTAGAAAAGTTCTGTTCCATTTCTAGTACAGAGATTCTTATACAGAAAATTACTTAATAGTCACCTAGACTTGTTGTAGTCGATAACTTTTCTATCAAACTCTTTATGGAATAAACATTGAAAAAATATTAAAGATAAGCATATGACACTGTCCTATTTCTAGGACATAGTGTACATTAATTCCTTCTAGGTCTTGAAAAACCTTCCATCCGATTTGTATTGGCATCCCTCCTGTCAAAGAAAGGTACAAACCCCCTTCACATCAAAGCTAATGATCTTTTCTCTGAGAACTGGGACAAAAAAGAAGAAAACCACTGAACTTCGTCATTAGAAATGGAACTATCTACTTTGAAAAGGTCTGTTTCAACACACTAGCATATGTGAATTCTAGACAGCTGGAAGTGAAGGGGAATTTGTGGTAAAGAACTGGAAATTGCAGATAGACCTTAATTTGAGATGCTTGGCTATAAAAGAAAGGAGAGAAATATAATACCTGCCAATAGGGAAAGAAGGATCAAATTAAAATGGATATAAAAGAGCTGGACATGCTTATTTCACTTTAGTTTTTTATTTGTTTGTTTTAAAATTTACTTTATTGAAGTATAGTTGATTTACGATGCTGTGTTAGTTTCAGGTGTACAGCACAGTGATTCAGTTATACATATATATGTAATAGTTTGCATCTGCTAACCCCAAACTCCCAATCGAACCATTCCCCACCTCCCCCTTGGCAACCACAAGTCTGTTCTCTGTGTCTGTGAGTCTGTTTCTGTTTCATAGATAATTTCATTTGTGCCATATTTTAGATTCCACATATAAGTGATATCATATGGTATTTGTCTTTCTCTGTCTGACTTACTTCACTTAGTATGATAATCTCTAGGTCCATCCACATTGCTGCAAATGGCATTATTTCATTCTTTTTTATGGCTGAGTAGTATTCCATTGTATGTATATACCTCATCTTCTTTATCCATTCCTCTGTCAATGGACGTTTAGGTTGCTTCCGTGTCTTGGCTATTGTAAATAGTGCTTCAGTGAAAACTGGGGTTCATGTATCTTTTCAAATTATAGTTTTCTCTGGATATATACCCAGGAGCAGGATTGCTGGATCATATGGTAGTTCTACTTTTAGTTTTGTAAGGAACCTCCATACCGTTCTCCATAGTGGCTGCACCAATTTACATTCCCACCAAAAATGTAGGAGGGTTCCCTTTTCTCCACACCCTTCCAGCATTTATTATTTGTAGACTTTTTGATGTTGGCCATTCCGACCCCTGTGAGGTTGTATCTCATTGTACTTTTGATTTGCATTTCTCTAATAATTAGTGGTATTGAGCATCTTTTCATGTGCCTATTGGCCATCTGTATGTCTTCTTTGGAGAAATGTCTATTTAGATCTTCTGCCCATTTTTTGATTGGGTGGTTTGTTTTTTTGATATTGAGCTATATGAGCCATTTGTATATTTTGGAAATTAAGCCCTTGTCAGTCTCATCATTTGCGAACATTTTTTCCCAGTCCGTAGGTTGTCTTTTTTGTTTTGTTTATGGTTTCCGTTGCTGTGCAAAACCTTATAAGTTTGATTAGGTCCTATTTGTTTATTTTCACTTTAGCTTTAAAAGGGGGAATTTTCAAACAGAACTGGACTCAATTATGTTAGGTACCCAGGTAAAAAGAGTCCGGGAGAGGAGTATATCTGAAGCGCAACTTATTTCAGCTAAGTATTAGATTCCTGTTTTTTTCTGCAGGCAAAGCAATATGGCTGTTATATATAAATACATATTTATATATATCTGTGTCAAGTCAGGTGAGCATTGAGATAGGATGAGACACATTCTTTGCTGTTACCTTATTTGTTGTGTAGATTTACGTGGCCTGATGCCAAAAGAGAGTTTGGATGTACCCAGAACTTTCTTAGTATAAATTAGTAGTACCAGACTTCAAGATTTCAAAAGCTCATAAAGAGGCAATAAAATGTAGACAGAACCAATGAAGGAAATTATTGAAAACCTCTCCTGTATATTCCCTCACCTTACCCCTGTTCCCACACATTTCTGCATTGATGATTATGTTGAATATTTTAGTGGTAGAGAGTACTAAATTAGAAGGATACTGGAAAATATTTTATAATATCAAAACAAATGCTAAGCTTTTAAATTTTGCGAAAATGTAAATGTGTAAGAACTGAGATACCATATGCTCAGTTCCTATGATGCTGTTAGGTATCATGAGTTCAATAAAGGTTTAGAAGTTACACAATCATTGTCTTCTCTCTGTTGATCAGAGACTCTCGGTGAAGCCAGAGTACCTTAAAAGGGGCAGGGGGAGGATGAGGTCCAGGATCTTAAAGAGATATCTGCACCCCCATGTTCACTGCAGTATTATTCACAATGGCCAAGATATGGAAGCAACGTAAATGTCCATTGACGGATGAATGGACAAAGAAAATGTGGTATTTACATACAATGGAATGTTATTCAGCCCTTAAAAAAAATGGAAACCCTGCCATTTGCAACAATATGGATAGATCTGGAGGACATTATGACAAGTGAAATAAGCTAAAAAGAAAGACAAATACTGCACAATCTCATTTATATGTGGAATCTAAAACAGATTCATAGAAGCAGACAGTAGAAGGGTGGTTGCCAGGGACTGGAGGAAGAAGCAAATGGGAAGGTGATGGTCAAAGAGTACAAAGTTTTCTACCATACAACCCAGCAATCCCACTACTGGGCATATACCCTGATAAAACCATAATTCAAAAAGAGTCATGTACCACAATGTTCATTGCAGCTCTATTTACAATAGCCATGACATGGAACCAACCTAAGTGTCCATCGACAGATGAATGGATAAAGAAGATGTGGCACATATATACAATGGAATATTAGCCGTAAAAAGAAACAAAATTGAGTTATTTGTAGTGAGGTGGATGGACCTAGAGTCTGTCATACAGAGTGAAGTACGTCAGAAAGAGAAAAACAAATACTGTGTGCTAACACATATATATGGAATCTAAAAAAAAAAAAAATGAAATGGTCATGAAGAACCTAGGGGCAAGATGGGAATAAAGATGCAGACCTACTAGAGAATGGACTTGAGGACACGGGGAGGGGTAAGGGTAGGCTGGGACAAAGTGAGAGAGTGGTAGTGTATATATAGACATATATGCACTACCAAATGTAAAATAGATAGCTAGTAGGAAGCAGTCACATAGCACAGGGAGATCAGCTCAGTGCTTTGTGACCACCTAGAGGGGTGGGATAGGGAGGGTGGGAGGGAGGGAGACGCAAGAGGGAAGAGATATGGGAACATATGTATATGTATAACTGATTCACTTTGTTATATAGCAGAAAATAACACACCATTGTAAAGCAATTATACTCCAATAAAGATGTAAAAAAATTTTTTTTAAAAAGAGTACAGTTTTCGTTATGCGAGATAAATAAATTCTAGAGCTCTACTACACAGCATAGTGCCCGTAGTTATCAATACTTTATTGCATACTTAAATTTTGTTAAGGGGGTAGAGCTTAAGCTGTGTTCTTATCACAAAAAAATAGTAATAATAATAAAGGGAGCTGGAGGAAACTTTGGGCATTGATGGATATATCTATGACCTTGAAGATGGTGATGGTTTCATAGGCATACACTCATCCCAAACTCAGTGAGCTATACGGATTAAATACGTACAGCTTTTTATACGTCAATCTTACCTTCATAAATTGGCTTTTTAAAAGTGGGGCGGGGGAGATGAGGTACCCACCAATCTGAGAGACTAAAGACCCTGGAGGACTTCAAGGATTAAGGAGGACAGTTTAGCCAGTGCAAGGAGGGATGGAGAAAAAATAAGGAAAGATATATCACATAAAACAGTAGCGTGAAAATTGGAAAGATAAAAAAAGAAGACAATATCTTCATTGCCTCAAAAGAGTAGAAATTCTCTTATACAATATGTTGTATATTGACTCAGAAAGCTTAAAGACTTAACTTGGATCAAAAGCATTTAGAAGTGTTTCAGGTGGTGAGCTGAGAAGGTGGTGAAAAATAATAATTACATTATCAAGTAATGATGCATGTTCAATTGAGGTTATATAACTTGAATTAGCAGTGGACAGATCAGCACATTCAGCCACATTCTAAGCCAGGAATCAATAACATAAGGCAGTAGTTGAGTAAGACTAAAGTAAAAGCAATTGTGAGTCCAAAACATCTCAAATTGGGTCTTCCAAACTCGACCAGCCCTTGAAGGTGTGGCCTATTTCACTAAACTCAACATATTTTCTCTGAACCCAACCTCTTTCCTAATTTCACCATTTCTGTTCTTGCCACACAATCGCACTGAGTAACTGTGTTGGAACTCTGACATTAACGTGGTACGTTAGCTCAGTAGTCCTTTATTTGGATAATTCATATACACACTCAGAGAATGTTGTATCTTACCAACCTACTCCAACGTCCACAATGAATGAGTGAAAAAGAAATATTATTTTAGAAATTTTATGTGACTTTCCCAATGTCACATAGCTTATTGGTTACAGAGTTGAAATGAGAACCCAGGACTCCAGATCACCATTGTATGACACTGCCCATCACTCATGAGTGAGAAAGATGAGATGTGAAGTGCCATGTGCAGTATCTAAAAATCTCAAATAACATCTCCAAGCAGAAAATATGACTTGAAATCATTCCAGTAGAAAGAGCTTTCATCTGAAGCGGTAGAACATTTCCTTGTTGTTATTCATCTTTTCTGCCTTAATCTTCCTCCAAGGCCCTAAAAGGTGGCATCTGTTATATCACAAAGATATACCTGCAAGGCTGCTTCTGCTTCTTCTAACGCTGGCTTTGCTGCTTCCAGCTTTTCCTCAGCAATGGCTTTATCTTTAGAGATGCTGTCAACAATGGCCTGGGCTTTGTCCTTCACCATCTGTACCTCAACTTTGACCTTTTCGGCAGCCTGTGCTTTCATTGTCACTTCTTTTAAGACCTAATTTAATATAAAACAAAAAAGTACATCAAAAATTACCAAAGACCCAGCTGGAAATGCACAGTTTTGCCTTGATGTGTTGATTTTGTCCACTGACACAATTCTTCGTACACAGAATTAAGAGTATGGTATTCTAATGGAAATAAATAATTTGCACTTCCATGGTTATAATTTAGTGAAGGAGCATACATCATTAACATTTATGAGCTGGGAATTCAAAATGAATATGGTCCACGTGTCGATGTCTACTCACTGTGTCGGCTTTATCATTGGCCATTTGGAGCTCCTTTTCTTTCACTTCCAATTCTTTGCTCAGGGCCGCAACAGACTCCGAAGCTTCTTTTAGCTTTTCCAATCCAGTATTCATTCTGAGATTAAAAAGCCAAGTGGGGAGTGTAAAACGTGTGGTTCTTGGCCACATTTTCTAAGCACTGGTCTACTGATATATATAGTAATGGTCATATTTGAAGAATAATGTATATACGGTAGCAAACCCGAGAGGGCTTGACAAAGAGAGTAAATGTCCAGGCTTGATTCCACACTAAAGACAATTGTATGTTCTTCATAGACCATGTGTGAAAAGAGTTAAGTCTGCTAAGAACACTGTGTGACATGAGGAACGACAGTGTCTAGAATCTGTCTCATGCAGGAAACATGCTTAATGAACTTTAGCTGAAGGACAATAGACTTCAAATGCTTGAAGTCTTATCATGGAGAAAGGGAAATATATAACCTCTGTTTTTCTAACGAGACCAATGAAATTAAAAGAAGAAACATTTGGGATCAAGCAAAGAAACAAATTTAAAGCCATCAGAACAGCCTCGTGAAGGGCCCGACTGCCTGCTTGACTCTGAAATAATGTGATCTTAAAGACAGGAGGCCTCAGAGTCATTCAGTCCAATCACCCACCCAGAGGTCCCTTACGTAACAACCTTGGCTGATTCTTGGCTATATTCAGGCAGAAGATATAAGTGTTCAGAAAAGAGCAAGGCAGAGCAGGGAAATTGGGAACAAGCTTCAGTGAATAGGGTTGTACTATGCAGAGAACGTAAGCATCAGGCAGACTTTTCTATCCCAGACACTCAGAATGTGCAGGAAGAAAGAGATGAGTAGAGCGGGGAGGGGATGTCTGTATTCTCAGCTTTCTTCCAGGTCCACGGTTTCTATTATTGTCATTCAATATTATAGAAAGTGGGAGGCCACATGAAAACTTGGCAACATTTAATCCTATTGGGCAAGAAAAAGCCCCTAGCAACCAGGGAATAATCCTTTGAACAAACTTGAGAGGAAGGTTTCTCAGTCTCAGCACCAGTGGTATTCGGGGCTGAATAACACTTTGCAGTGGAGGATGGTCCTGTGCACTGTTAGGATGTTTAGCAGCATCCCTGACCGCTAACTCTTCTGATGCCAGTAGCACCTCTCCACCCCCTCCACCCTAGTTGTAACAAACAAAAAGGTCTCCAGTTATTGCAAAATGTCCACTAGGAGCAAATTTGCCCCTAGTTAAAAGCTGTTGCTTTAAAATAACTTTGTATTTGGGGCTTCCCTGGTGGCGCAGTGGTTGAGAGTCCGCCTGCCAATGCAGGGGACACGGGTTCGTGCCCCGGTCCGGGAGGATCCCGCGTGTCGCGGAGCGGCTGGGCCCGTGAGCCATGGCTGCTGAGCCTGTGCGTCTGGAGCCTGTGCTCCGCGGCGGGAGAGGCCACAACAGTGAGAGGCCCGCGTACCGCAAAAAAAAAAAAAAAAAAAACTTTATATTTGATCCTCACACTTACCTGTTGGCCAGAGTTTGCACTTCCACCTGCTTTTCTCCATATATGAACTTATAGCCCTGAATAAAGGAGAGGTATGATTTGGGTGTCACGTGGGTAGAACGTCGGAATCGCTGGAAATAATCAACACACTTCTCAGCTACCCCATCCTGGAAGGAGCCCATGCACTGGACCACTTCCTTCTTGGTTTCCAAACTGCAGTCAATATCATAGGAAGAGAGGAAGTGTTCAGACACTAGAAAGAATAAAGACAACAGCATGTGAAATACGAAAGAGAATTACCATTTTAAAAGTTAACTGGCTTGAGTCACAGATGTAGAAAACAAATTTATGGTTACCAGGGGTGAAAAGAGGCAGAAGGAATAAATTGGGAGATTGGGATTGACATATACACACTACTATATATAGAATAGATAATTAATAAGAACATACTGAATAATGCAGAGAACTCTATTCAATACTCTGTAATGACCTATATGAGAATAGAATCTAAAAACAAGTGGATATATGTATATGTATAACTGACTCACTTTGCTGTACAGCAGAAACTAACACAACATTGTAAATCAACTATACTGCAATTAAAAAAAATTTTTTTTTTAAGTTGGGACTTCCCTGGCTGTCCAGTGGTTAAGACTCTTCACTTCCAATGCAGGGGGCACGGGTCTGATCCCTGGTCGGGGAACTAAGATCCCACATGCCATGCAGCGTGGCCGAAAAGTAAGAAAAAAGAAAAAAGTTAACTGGATATTTTTATAAACTAAAGACAATTCTTAGGAATGCATGCCATTTTTATAGCCCCAGCTAGGTAGATATATGTCAGCATTTTTGGCCCCAGGCCTATGACATTAACAATTTTATTTTCCCTTTCATGTACAAAACTATAACAGACTTTAAGCCTATCATAATTCTTTGTTTTCTGGTACATGTACAAAGAAGTTTCTTCTACACAGCTGCAGGTTCTTGTCAGCAGCCAGACTGTTTTATGGTTTACATAAGGACAAAAGTGGTACAAATAACTCAGAAATCAGTGCCCACCTGGTATTCATATTTAACAACCCCATTTATTATTTTTTTTAACTCAGAGCCTGCCATAACCTTAATTCCCCCAGGCTCTGATTGCATTTGGCATGTGGAATGTTCATCACTAAATTTTTTTACGCCTTGGCCATCTTATTCTTAAATGTGGCAGCTGGCCATCTGTCAATTCTAATTTATGGTATCCTTTAAAAATGTATGAGTAAAAATCTTCTGTTGTAGACCTTTATCTTCTCAACAGTGCCAGACATGGGACCAATTCTAAGACAGCATTTCTATTATAAGAATAGCCCATAAAGTCAGAGCTAATCCGTCATCACATATATGTAGAGTGTGTGCTAAGCACCCACCACTATGAAACTTGGTTTCCATCCCAAGGAGTTTACAAGGGTTATACATAACCCAGTTAAAAATGATCACAACCATCTTTATTCATCGGAGAAGAAAATGGCCTATGGATTTCCTTTAAAAGTGCTAAAAGTATTGAAAAATGTGCCTAAGAGCTGCAAATACAAATATGGTCAATAAGGAGGGAGGGAAAGAGAAGGAATGGAGTGAACAAACCTATCAGGTGATAGCTAGCAGAGAAATTAAAAAATGGTATCTTCTCACTGTTAGTAATTAAAGTTCTTAATGATGTAATTGTGGGGCAGTATTTACACCTATGTAAATAATAGAGACAATTTATCAGCTTGGTTACAAATACAGTTTACTGTAGATTATGAAAGGCAATAAATTAAGACACTCAGAAGTCATTTTTTCATATGAGTTAAGCAACCACTATAAAGAACAATTTAAATTCTAGGAAGTTTAAGTCTGGTTATTGGAAACATACAAACTATTCTTGCCTATGACAAATTGTTTGTAGGTTTTAACCACAATGGCAGCAATATTTACTATGTGCCAGGCATGATACCAAGTGCTTTACCTGGCATTATGGGATATTCTCAGGGACATTCCCACTTTCTGGAAACTTTCCTGTATTTACCATGTAATGATTTTTATCCTTACATGAACAGAGAGTATCAATAATGGTGACTTTTTCTTTATTTAGCAAGTTGTCTTTTTATGTCTCCAAAAAGTCAAAGAAAAAAAAATGGAATGGATTCTAAGTATATTTTTCCATATAACCACAATCTCTAATGCAGGAAAGGTTAAAAAAAGGACCAGTTCCTCTTAGGGTTACCCAAGCCTGCTGAGACTCAGACAAAAGGCCATGGAAAACCCTTTAGTCATCTTCAATATCCAACCACCAAGGCAGCAATGCCAGTTTTGGGGCCCAACTTTAGGCTGATGTCTGAGGTTGGTATAGATTATATCCTGGTATTGTTTGTTCACTTCACTTGATGTAGAATAAGGTGATGGATGTGTGGGATAGAAGGGAGTGCAGTGGCCCCAGTCCCTGAATTTTGGTGCCCTCAAATTCCCACTTCATTTGGATTAAAAGAACTGAAGTAATAAAGTGAGAAGGGCACATTAGTTGCCTATCCAGTAGCCATACCCTCTCTTTGTTACTAAAAGAATCTGGATTTTGCTCAGAGTAACAATCTGCCCAACTAAAAGTCTTTTGATTCTCCAAACCCTCATGTAGCTGGGAGTGACTCAGTTCTGGCCAAAGACATGCAGACAAAAGTCCCTGGGGAAGAATCCTGTCCTGACATAAAAGGCAAAGCTTCATGAGACAACAACAGACACAAAGCCTTGAGATGCAGCAGCCCTCTTGTGCCTATAAGAACAAGAGGCACACCCTAAGGACGACAGCAAGCTAGGAGTAAGGTCCCCACTGGCTTTGTTCTAGGCTGCACATCTGTGTCCTTTCTTGGTAGCAGGAAAACGAGGAAAAAAAAAAAAAACTACTTGTTTATGCCACTGCTGCTCTGGTTTTCTCTTACAGCCAAACAGATTCTTAATTTCTACATTCAGAAGGCAAGCATATCTAATCCTGGCAGATCCTAAACCACAAAACTTTATTAATTAATCCTTAGGATATCCTTAAGTGATGGATATCACTATGTATATTTTATACACAAGGAAAATGAAGCTTAGAGAAGTTTGCCTGTAGGTAGGAGGATTGGAATTCAAAGCCCAAGATGATGAATTCCAATGCCTACAGCACCTTGATTTAGAAATTCAAATACAACAAAACTATATAGAGTTTTTAGACTGTTAACAAACATTTTTTCATGGAAGCCCGAAGTTCAAAAATATCTCCTGATTAATGTGCTTCATAAACAAAATATGCTAGTTTTTCTGGGAAACAGTGGGAACTACGTGGTTGGTATTACTTTCTGAGTGGTTATTGTGTGCAGTTGCCTCATTTCTCTTTATGATACACCATTAGTTGTGAGCAGTTGCAGAAGCAGTGGTGACTAACTCCTAAGGCCAAAATCTTGCATAGTATAAATCAAGAAATAATTTTCAAAGAGGGCCAGTTTCCTTACATAACTAAAATGGCCTTCTTTGAAAAGAAATATATGCCATATATATGCTATTGATTTTGTTGAAACTTTAGTTACAAATAAGGATGGCCTATTTTAATAATAATCTGCTGATTTAAAACAGAGTCTAGTAGAACATTATTAATTATCTTTACCTTGGAGAAATCTAAATGAACTTAATTGATTTAGTAGTGATTTTGGAATCACAGTGTTTCATTAAGAAATACAATATCACCAGAATAAAGATAATACAGATACTTAGAAGCAATTCAAAACAACTCCACATAAAGATAAAAACAAAGATTTGCCAAAACAGAGATTACTAAATGGTGGGAAGGACAAGAATTTTATGAAATAAACTAAAGCGTATATTTCTTTAAATGTTTCATCTAGAGATTCAGTCCATTTAAATTCATACATATAAAAATCTCACTTTTTTTCAGAAGCAATATAATCACTACAAAATCTAGTATTTATGGTATGTGTGGGATAAAGAGGAGGACACTTGGCTTTTTCTGAGTATCTTTAAATTAGAAAAATGCTCTAAACAATAAGAATAAACTACCCAAAATTAAGAAAATAGTACCATTTACAAGAGCATCAAAAAATAAAATTAAATACTTAGACATAAACTCAACCAATGGTGTGAAAGACTTGTACTGAAAACTATAAAACACTAATAAAAAAATTACAGGGCTTCCCTGGTGACACAGTGGTTGGGAGTCTGCCTGCCGATGTAGGGGACACAGGTTCGTGACCCGGTCCGGGAAGATCCCACATGCCACGGAGCGGCTGGGCCCGTGAGCCATGGCTGCTGAGCCTGCGTGTCCGGAGTCTGTGCTCCGCAACAGGAGAGGCCACAGCAGTGAGAGGCCCGCGTACCGCCAAAAAAAAAAATTACAGTAGATATAAATATATAGAAAGACATCATATGTTCACAGGTTGGAAGAATTAATATTGTTAAAATGTCTATACTACCCAAAGTAATTTACAGATTTAATACAATCCTTATCAAAATTCCAAAGGCATTTTATACAGCAATAGAAAATAAAAATGCTAAAATTCATATGGAAGCACAGAAGACTCCCAATTTTGAGCAAGGACAAATCAGAATCACGTCCTGATTTTAAAATATATAACAAACCTACAAAAATTAAAACAGCATGGTACTAGCACAAACACAAACATGTAGACCAATGGAACAGAATAGAGAGCCCAGAAATAAGCCCACACATGTACAGTCATATGATCTTCAACAAGGGTGCCAAGAATACACAATGGTGAAAAGATAGCCTCTTCAGTAAATGGTGAAAACTGGATATCCATATGCAAGAGAATGAAATTGGACCCTTATCCTACATCATACACAAAAATCAACTCACTCAAAATGGATTAAACACTTAAGCATAAGACCTGAACCATAAAGGTTTTAGAAGAAAATGTAGAGGAAAAGCTTCTTAACATTGGTCTTGGTAATGATTTTTTGGATGTGACACCTAAGGCACAGGTAACAAAAGCAAAAATAGATGAGTGGGATTACAAACTAAAAAGCTTATGTACACCAAAGGGAACAATCAATAAATGAACAGGCAACTTATGCAATGGGAGACAATATTTGCAAACCTAATAAAGGGTTAAATATATATTTTTATTTTATTTTATATATATTTATATATATATATATATATATATATATATATGGAACTCCTACAACTCAATAGCAAAAAACACGTAACCTGATTAAAATGAGCAAAGGAACTAAACAGATATTTTTCCAAAGAAGATATATGAATATAAATACCAACAGGTATATGAAAAGATGCTCAACATCACTAATCATCAGGGAAATGCAAATCAAAACCACAATAAGAAACTGCTAGAAGAAAACATAGTACAGAGGATACTCTTTGACCTAAATCACAGCAATATCTTTTTGGATCTGTCTCCTAGAGTAATGGAAATAAAAAATAAACTAAAAAAATGGGACATAATTAAACTTAAAAGCTATTGCACAGCAAAGGAAACCATAAACAAAATGAAAAGACAGCCTACAGAATGGGACAAAATATTTGCAAATGATGCAACCAACAAGGGATTAATCTCCAAAATAAAGAGCTCATACAGTTCAACATCAAAAAAACAAACAACCCAATTGAAAAATGGGCAAAAGCGCTAAATAGACATTTCTCCAAAGAAGACATACAGTTGAAAAGATGAAAAGATGCTCAACATCACTAATCATTAGAGAAATGCAAATCAAAACTACAATGAGGTATCACCTCATACCAGTCAGAATAGCCATCATCAAAAAGTCTACAAATAATATAAAAAATAAAAAAATAAAGTCTACAAATAATAAATGCTGGAGAGGGTGTGGAGAAAAGGAAACCCTCTTACACTGTTGGTGGGAATGTAAATTGGTACAGCCATTATGGAGAACAGTATGGCAGTTCCTTAAAAAACTAAAAATAGCTCTACCATATGATCCTGCAATCCCATTCCTGGGTATATATCCAGAGAAAACCATAATTTGAAAAGATACGTACATCTCAATGTTCACTGCAGCAATATTTACAATAACCAAGATATGGAAGCAACCTAAATGTCCATCGACAGATGAATGGATAAAGAAGATGTGGTAATATATACAATGGAATACTACTCAGCCATAAAAAAGAATGAAATAATGCTATTTGCAGCAACATGAATGGACATAGGTATTATCATACTAAGTGAAGTAAGTCAGACAGAGAAAAACAAATATATGATATCACTTATATGTGGAATCTAAAAAAAAAAGATACAAATGAACTTATTTACAAAACAGAAACAGACTCATAAACATAGAAAACAAACTTATGGTTACCAAAGGGGAAAGGGGGGGGAGGGAAAAATTAGGAATTTGGGAGTAACATATACACACTGTTATATATAAAATAGATAAACAACAAGGACCTACTATATGGTACAGGGAACTATACCCAATATTTTATAATAACCTATATGGGAAAAGAATTTGAAAAAGAATATATACATATATATATATAACTGAATCACTTTGTTGTGCACCTGAAACCAGCACAACATTGTAAATCAACTCTACTTCAATAAAAAATAAAAATAATTAAAAAAAACAAAACCACAATGAGATATCACCTCATACCTGTTAGGATGTCTATTATCAGGAAAAAAAAAGATAACAAGTGTTGGCCAGGATGTAGAGAAATGAGAACCCTTGTACACTACTGGTGGAGATGTAAATTGGTACAACCACCATGAAAAACAGTAAGAGGTTTCTCAAAAAGTCAAAAATAGAACTGTCATATGATCCAGCAATCCCACTTCTGGGTATATATCCAAAGAAATTGAAATCAAGATCCTGAAGAGATATCTGCACTCCCATGTTCACTGCAGCATTATTCACAATAAACAAGACATGGAAACAGCTCAAGTGTCCATCCACGGATGAATGGATAAAGAAAATGCAGTATTTACATACAATGGAATATTATTCAGCCTTTAAAAAAGAAGGAAATTCTGCCATTTGCAAAAACACGGATGAACCTGGAGGGCATTATGCTAAGTGATATAAGCCAGACAACAAGAACAAATAATACATGATGTCACTCACATGAGGAACCTAAAATAATCAAATCATAGAAACAGAGAGTAGACTGGTGGTTGCCAAGGGCTAGGAGGAGGAAATGGGGAGGTATTAGTCAAAAGATACGAAGTTTCAGTTATACATATGAATAGGTCCTATAGACCTTCTGTATGCCATAGTGCCTATAGTTACCCATACTGTATTGTATAGTCAAAAAATTTTGCTAAGAGGGTATATCTTATGCTAAGTGTTCTTATCACAAAACAATCATTATCGTCTTCATCATTCAAGTGAGGAGGAATCTTTTAGAGGTAATAATGGATATGTTTATGGCATAGGTTATATAGTTTCACAGGTATATACCTATGTCCAAACTTGTCAAGTTGTATATATTAAATATGCACAGATCTTTTTATGTCATCCATACCTCAATAAAGTGGTTTAAAAAAATTAAAATAAAGTATATCTTAAGGAATAAATAAATTAGAAAAATACACAATAATTTAATACTTTTATAGAAAATATTATAATATAAATAAAATATGCTAAAAATGATATATTTTCTCATTAATGTGACTGGAGATAATAATTTAATTCAGAATCAGGATCATAAAAGCAATTTAAATGGTTTTTCTAGAAAGCTTCCTGCTAATTTTCTAAAAAGAATATATAACACTTAAATCCCTAAATGTATTGAAGTACTTCCAATACCTGCAGATGGTATTCTTTCAAAATAACGTAAGGCAGGTTGGTATTAAGTGTAGATGCTGGTTTTCCCAACAAGATTTTATATTTATAAAAGAAAGGAGGTATGTCTCATGTCTTATAATTATTTTATCCACTACTGTGACTATCACAGTACTATATATTCATGTAGTATACTGGCTCTAAATATTTACTAGACTAGATTGGAGGCTCACTGGTTATCAAAAGGTTTGAAAAGACTGAAATGCCTAGGTGCATTATATAAAGTTTAAGTGCTAAAGATATAGGAGGTTTAAGAAAAGGGGGAAAAAATATTCCTAAGCAAACAAAGGAAGAGTGAAGGATCTGATGGGTCTTGATTAAGCTTTGGAACTTAGATAAACCAAGATGAGAGAGAAGATTCTTGATAAAGGGGGACTATGTGTGGAAGAATAAAGATGATTAAAGGATGCTCAGAAATCAAACAAAAGATGTATATCTGAAAAAAACCAAGAGAAGTTCGTGTTGGATTAGAGAAGACTGCAAGTAAGTTAGGGCCATATTATCGAAGGATGATGAATTTTGACAGTCTGATCCATTGGCTGAACTCTGTAGGTGTTGAATACTGGTAGCTGCTGAAATTGTGAACAAAGATATGTAGTCCTTGAGCCCATGGAGTTTTAGTTTAGCAGGACAGATAAGCATTCATCAAATCATATAACTAAGTACTTAAATTGCAAACTGTGGTTAGTCCCAGGAAGCAAAAGCACAGAGTGCTGTGAAATATGTAACAGTGGAACTGGCTTTGGGGGTGTGGGGAGGGGGTGGGAACAGGGGAAGTTTTCCCTGAGGAAGTGACATTTAGCTGAGCCAGGAGTATCCAGACAAGAGGGAGGAGGGCTCAGGGAGAATGGGAGGAAGAGGGCATTGCATGGGAAGAAAAAGGCCATATTCAAGAATCAAGGAGAACAGATCAGGAGGAAAAAGTGACCTCAGGTAAGGCTGAGGAGGTAGGTGGGGTCAGCTTTTCCCAGCCTTGAAGGCCAAGCTAGAGACTGCTGTTTCCTAAGAGCGGTGGAAGGTTTTAAATAGAAAGCAACGTGACTGGGTTGATGTTTTTCTCACTGTTCTGTCCGCATCGTGAGATGGATGAGAGACAGGTGAAAGAGGAGGAGGGATCATTAGAAAGCTCTTTGAGTTTTCCAGGTGTGTTACAATGACAGCTTGGCCTAGGATGCCAGTGAAAGGGAAAGAGTTGGATAGATCCCACCAATATTTAGGAGACAAAATTGGCATGACTTAGTGATGGAGCAGACTTGAGAGTTGAAGAAAAGAAAGGTGTTAAAGACAAAGAGTTTTCTGTTGCCAAGTTTCGTGGACGATCGTGGGACTTCCTGGGAGAGAGTGACCAGAGCTGAACCAGTTCAGTTTTAGACACTTTGAGTTTAAGGAGCCTATGAAACATCTACAAGAACGTATCAAGCAGGCAGTTGAGTGCACAGATTTCAAGCCAGAGGACAGACGAGACCAGAGATAAAAACTGATGGGGCATATTACACAGGAGCCTGTGGATGAGTTTGCCAGGGAAGAGGATCTGGGGCAAAGAAATGGGTCTGCCTTGCCCTCCAATATGCCTGGCTCCATAAATGGCGTATGAAGCTCAATAATTATGTTCTGAATACACGAAAAAATAGATGCATGCATGAAAGTCAGGACACTTGCTAGGAACTGCTGACACAGAAATGAAAGCTTCCCTGCCCTCCATGTAACCTTGGCTTGGGTTGATGCAATGAGATTTAAAACAATGGGGAAGATTTGTGAGAAATCAACAAAGGAACAACCTTTTATCTTGCAATAGAAGGGACAATTGAAATAAAGACTTGCCAGGAAGGGCTCCGTTATTTAAATTAAGTCATCCTAATTATAGTATATTACAGTGTTTGTCGCCTGAAATTATTTTTATTATTAATAATAATACCTTACATGATATTCTACAAACCACTTGCGTACTAATTATCACAGTTCATAGTAAACTTAAAATAGCTCTTAACTACTGTGGTTTTGTGCTCTGCATTTATATCCTACTTCAAGGAATTTTAAAGTTTTACCCTTAGTTGTATTCAAATTTTAACAGGACTTAAAATTTTAAATCATGGATGTTTTCTCAAATCTTATAAGAGACAACACTGTACATTTGTACTTCAAATATATTAAAATATTTTGTGTTTAAAAGCCACAGATCAGAAAAACCATTATTATCAAGAGTAGTGTGCTGAGAATATATATATACTATATATGTGTGTGTATATATACACACGTTGGCTATAGCTATTGGCTTCTTGCACCTCTGATAATTACTTCAGCTCCACTGTCCCCAGTTCTCCATCTATAAAGGGCAGGAGACGGTTAATCAGTCGTTCTCCAACTGGGTACACATAGCTGGAGAGGCAGATGCAGAAGAAGCAGCTGGCAGCACGTGAAAGGGCGAGGCTTCAGAGTCTTTCCTGTCCTCTGCTCTTCGCTGTTTTATCTATTAGGGCTACCTGTCATGTTTTACTGGAAAACAAGACTCCTCTTAATTATTATGACAACACAATAATCAGACAAAACATTTGAAAGCTACTGCCCTGAATCAGGGTTCTTCTGAAGTTCTGCTACAATAGGTCAGAGGTGAGACCTAACTATCTCTATCTTTTAAAACAGCCACAGACAATTTCTCACCAAAAGCTGAAAAAAACGTAAACTTAAGGGATGATTTCTAACATCTCCTATACAACGTTTGTGTTCAATTTCATGTATAGAATAAGAGAAGCATTCATGTTCCATAGGATGGAAGACTAGACAGAAGCAGAAGCAGCAAGGGCTCCAGTCATAAAAGTCTCTGTTTAACGTCTTGTTTCAGGCACAGAAGCCATCAGAGGATGGCTGACAACATTTTCCTCTTGGATCTCCAGCACTGCAGCCACAAGAAGGAAACGTCCAAGAGTTCCTTTGCTTAAACTACTCTGAGGTTGGCCAACCCACTTAAAAAAGAACACAAATGAGATTAAAACCTCAGTGTCCTCCTGTGACGTCCTAGAACCGGCCTGGGGACCAACTGAGACAAAGCTTTCCACCACAATGAAAACACTAGAATCACTGTAAATTAACCCACGGAGGCACAGACTGAAGATCTCATTCGCTGATAATCACGCTCTGGGAAAAAAATGCTGCCAAAGGAGAGAGAGCAACAGTCTTGCAAAAACCCTCAAACCCTGGACAAAGTGACTTTTGGCTCAATCCAGTAGAGAGACAGCAAAGAGCACAGAATATAAATACACACACACACACACACACACACACACACACGGTAAACCAGAAACTCTGATATAAAAATTTCCACCACACTAACCAGCAGCTAAGGCATCCTTAGGCCATCGGCTGAACCAGACAATAGTGCATCCTGAAATAAGGGCAGGAAACTTCAAAGCGCGATTTCGAAATCTCTCCCCCACTGGCGAAAAGCAGAGCACAATGTGAAGGTTCTGCCGGACCCGGCTCATGAAGTAATCATACAGGTTCTCATTCGTAGGAGGGCGCCTGGGGCACTCTATTTTCATGACTGATATGAGATCACTATTAATTTCATCAATTTCTTCGCAGGCAAATAGGTTGGAGACCTTCGAGAAAAGTGCAGACGTTCAAATTCAATACAGGCATATGAAAACAGATCAAAATATACAGCTCAATATGTATAATCTCTTGCCTTCATTTGTGTCCTTAAACTCACCTTTCATGTATAGAATAAGAGAAGTATTAATGTTCCATAGGATGGAAGATTAGACAGAATTTTAAACCGTGTTTTAAAATACACAAATGATTCTATTACTAACTGGAAAGTCATAGCCCGTTAAGGGGGTAAATGGACATATCAAAAATCCAACCAGCTTTCCTTGCAACCTTCTTCTTCCGTTTTTCCATTTCTCACTTGGAGCTTTCAGTAACGTTTTCAATGCATAGCTCCACGTTTTGACTGGGATTTTTATTCTTCGAAAACCCAACAGAAAAACCCATTCTTCCTACCGACCACCTAATCCCAATAATAGCACTTATTCAGTTCTTTAACGGAAGGAAATACACAGAGCCCTAACACTGGAGGGAATCTGAAGAGGCAAAACACATCAAGAATAAATGAGCTCCTACCTCACCCGATGATAAAACATTATTCATATATTCCAGAAACGACTCATCTTTAATCTCATTGTCTGTGAAAATAAAAGTGATTCCTTTGCCTTGCTGACCAGCTGTTCTGTACAAAATCTTCAGGTCTTCCATCAGATTTGATGCGTTGTAGGACCTAAAGAAATATTGTCATCGTATCATCAGCTAAAATATGTTAATGGGAAGGAAAGACCCTTATAACAATGCTTTATGCCATATCGTTAACAAAAAATGCTGATATTGTGCCATCAGACAGGTCTTTTATTGTATGCAAATATTACTTGTTCATTATATTTACTTGCAGAAATTAAAATAATTTTTAAGACTCCACATTTTATAAAACATTATATTTTTACACACAAAAAACATCTAGAGTGAAAAATCAACCTGAAGCAGAAGTATAATTTTTAACCACACCATAATGCCATCAGAATGTATATACATGTTTCATTTTGAAAATATTTGTTGGTAAAGGTAAGGGAGGGCTTCTCTGGTGGCGCAGTGGTTGAGAGTCCGCCTGCCGATGCAGGGGACACGGGTTCGTGCCCTGGTCCGGGAAGATCCCACATGCCGCAGAGCGGCTGGGCCCGTGAGCCATGGCCGCTGAGCCTGCGCGTCCGGAGCCTGTGCTCCGCAGCGGGAGAGGCCACAACAGTGAGAGGCCCGCGTACAGCAAAAAAAAAAAAAAAAAAGGTAAGGGAAATGTCAAATTCTAATATTTACTAAGCACCCATCTGCAATTGATATTTTAGAAGATACCTCATAAATTGAACTAATCTAAACTAAAGCATTCCCAACACAACTATTTTCATTGCATCTTTGGACGTCACATGAAAGAGTTTTCTGAGCAATCAGTACACTATAGTAGAATCGTTGGAAACATTAAATATCCCACTCTAAATCTCTCACATCCAAAGCAATCACTTAGTGGAAGTCAACTTGCAATCATGAAATGTTAGACAATATAGAGTAGCCCATTACTGCCAAAAGTAAAAATTAGAATATTCCAGTCCTGGAGACTCAGACTCACTAAATTATTATTTGAATTTTGTGTCACTAAATAAACTCAGAGTTCAGAGCACAAGAGCAAATGGCCTTCTGATTTTTAAAAAGCTACCAAATATTTAACTTCTATACTCTGCTTTTTTAACGTTTAAAACCTAAACCCTAGAACCAGAAATACCACTACCATGCATCAATATTTCAAGAAGACTGCGAGAAAAGTGAGATCTGAGATACCAGAAAACATGTTCAAAGACACAGTCCCGTGAAAGAGAGAGAGAAAGAATAAAGAGAGAAAGGGAGGGAAGGAGGAAGGAAAGAAGGAAGGAAGGAAGGAAGAGGGGTGGGGAGGGAGGGAGAGGACAAAGGAAAATAGCTCGCCCCAGCTTCTTGTGATATGGGGAGAACTTTCAGTCCAGTCCCCTGGATCTCAAGGACCCCCCTGCCTCAAATAATATGACCTGAGTCATCTAACAAATGGCTGTGCTTCCCAAAGGAGAGGCCCTTGCTTCCTGAGCCTTGGTCATGTGGCTATGCAAAGGCTAAGGCAGTAGGATCGTCTCTGGAAGGTTATAAGAATCCAGAGAAGGCCCTGACCCTCCTTTTCATCAGTAGTGGAGCAGTCCCAATATGACCTGCAGAGGAACCAATTTATCACAAAGAGAGGACTCGTAAGGTGTTTTTTCTGAGGCAGCACGGTGTAGTTAAAGTCATGGCAGACCAGAAACCAGAAATCTTGTGGTTAATTCCCAGGTTTATCTGGGGCTTCAGGCAAATCATAGCCTCTCTGAACCTCAGCTGTGATATGTCCTGCTAACCCACAAAGCCACAAAGTTCTTTTGAAGATCAAATTAGCCTGCGCATGTAAAAGCGCTTTGAAAACGATAAGGTTTTATACAAAATGTCAGGAACAAAAATCTCAGAGTTCAATCCCCTTCCTGTACAGGTTACCTTTTATCTAACATCGCTTCTATCCACAAACTAGAAGAATTATACACAAGGCAACTAAGATTATTTCTCTCTGTTTCAGTACTTGAAAGACACAGTAATGTTTTAGATTGATTCTCCAAGCAGAATCCAGTCATTTAGACCAAATAAAAGGTGTAACAACAACAACTTGAGTATTCGGATCTCCAAACCCAATGTTTAATCATTTCCAACCTTTGTCCCAGTAGGGGGCTATGGCCCTCCATCAGTGAGATAGATCAGTAGCATGTTTTGCCTACAGCTCCAAGCCAACGCTTAGTCAATGCCCGACAGGCAAGACTCTCACACCTAGAAATTAACTTCTAATAATATTCAGCCCAAATAAACTTCCCAAACTGGCCTCTTGCTTCTCGCCTTATCTCGGTTGATCCTCAAGTTCTGTTTAGCCTCTCTACATGTCCCTTTTCCACTTCCTATTTCTCCCCGCACTGCACACACATGGCCGAGGACAACTCTTCTGGGATTCCCTACCCTGATGAGTAGCAGCGCCAACTATCCAGTTTCCCAAGCCAAAACCAGGATGTACCAAGTCCAAAAGCTCCAGCTTCCTAAGGATATCTTGAATCTTCCCTCTTTTCTCCTCTTTCACTTCCACCCCTCGGGACACCACCATCTGTTGCTGAGATCCCTGAGACAGGCTTATAACCCTTCCAGCTTAGCTCCTTCTTCCACCTTCTCCACATGCAGATGTGACATGCCTCCCCTAGGGGTGACACATTAATGGTTTCCCACTGCTCTAGGATGAAGTCCAAATTCCTTATGGTACCTTCAAAGATCTCCATTTCTCTTCCTTTCCCACTTCCCACCTTATGCTATATACCAGCCATATTTAACTGCTTCCAGGCCCTCAAATGTAACTTCACATGTGCTGATCCTTTTGCCTGGAACATTCTTTACTGTTTCTCTTCTCTGAGATAATTCTTACTCATATTCATGTCTCAGCTGAAACATCTCTTTCTCCAGGAAGCCTTTTCTGACCATCCCTTAGACAAGATTAGGAGTCCTTCCCTCATTTTTCAACAGACTCTGGTCTGGTCTGCATTTATTTCCTTATCAGAGAGAGCACCTACGTATCACATCTTATTGAGTGAGTTGCTCAACTGTCCCCATTGAACTGCTGTAAATTCCATGATGACACAGGCCAGGTTTATCTTGCTTACCGTGTATCTCAGCACTAAGCCAGTGCCTGACACACAGTTGGTGTTCAATGAATATTTTTAAATGTATGAATGAGTAAACCAGCATAAACTTTTCATCTGTTTTTCCAGTTTAATAACATTCTTGAAACCTGAATTAACATTTAGTAGGGACAAATTTCTTTTGAAATGCACTAAAAGGAATATACACAATACTCATATCAAGCATAACATGAAAACAGAGAGGCATCTGTTCACTGAAATGAGAGGCTAAAGTGTTTCAAAAGTAAATCATTCATGTGAAATTTTCATGGTCTATGACAGAGGTTGAAAAGGGAGGATAATAAGTCAATATTCAAGAAGAAAAACGATTATGATTCCCTTATGTATAAGAAAAACGCATCTTAACCCCAAGTGGCTTCTGAGAACCATTTATCAAAATCCATTTCAGGTTAATTAAAGCGAAAACGTGTTACCTTGTCAGAGTGATCTGGAAGGAAGTGTAGCCAGCAATGAATGAAGCCAACCTGGTCAGGCTCTGCTTTCCCGATCCACCCACCCCGACCAAGAGGGCATTTCCCCGGGGAGTACGAATGACACGTGAGATCTAGAATATGAAACAGAAAAAGCATGTATCATTTAATGTGCAAATATTTCACTTTTTTCCTATTTATTCAACACAGGCATACCTAGGAGATATTGCAGGTTCAGTTCCATACCACCATAATAAAACAAATATTGCAATAAAGCAAGTTTTTGGTTTCCCGGTACACATAAAGTTATGTTTACACTATCTATTAATTTTGCAATAGCATTATGTCTAAAAAAACAATGTACATACCTTAATTGAAAAATACTTTATTGCTAAAAAATGCTACCCATCATCTGAGCCTTCAGTGAGGGATAATCTTTTTGCTGGTAGAGGGTTTGAAGTATTGTGAGAATTACCAAAACATGACACAGCGAAACGAAGTGAGCAAAAGTTGGAAAAATGACACCAATAGACTTGCTTGACACAGGGTAGCCACAAACCTTCAATTTGTAAAAAACTGCATATTTGCTAAGTGCATTAAAGCAAAGGGCAAGAAAATACGGTATGCCTGTATAAGCATTTTAGAAGCTGTACATGTCTTAGGATCAGAATACAAAGATATACTGGTTGGACTAATGAAGGCATTTCTGAAATATAACAGTGTTTAAGAAGTATTGGACAGGGTGGGAAGCGGGGCGTGTGCCTTTAGGAAACTAGGATAGGAGGAGACCAGTAGAGAAAAGTCATCAGACAGCCCAGACTGTGGCTTGCTCTGGGTTTTCAAGGAGAGAAATAAAGGGGACTTTGAGGTTTCCTTTTAGTTTGCCAATCTACTTCAGTAGGATAGGAAAAAGAACAGAAATTTCAAAACAATATGTATCCTTGGAACACAGAACACAAGGTTAATTAGAGTATCCTCCACATTTGAAAACTAACATAGTTTAAATAGAAGGCAAGAAAATTTCCAAAATATGGCATAGATGATGGAATTTAAAAAGAAGAAAATAAGCATAAACACTCTTCTTATTATTTGGCAAAGATAGTGATACCTAAGGTATCTACTAAGTGATTATGGGTAGACCAGAAGTCCACTCTATGCCAGTCAGTAGCCCCAGACCATTCCAGGTCATATTTGTGGTAAAAGTCCATGATTCTTTGGCTTTATTTGTATTTGATAAACTACTTTCACCGTCAGGTCTCCAACCCCACCTAAAGGGGATTCGCTGTAGAATTCTCTTGGATGCATTTTTCACCTTATGTGATGACTGTCTTTCCCTCCTAACTGCAGTTTGAGCCTGCAGTTTTGCTGTAATGCCAGCTTTTCTCTAAACTAATGATAGAAAGCTATCTGGGGGCTGAGAAAGGATCACTTCTCTGGTGCTGGCAGAAGCCTTCCGGCACAACCTCGGCTCTGCATTCTGACAAGGTTTTGTTAAACATCCTTTTTCAGGATTCCCTCCACTGGCAGGGGCTATACCCTATTCCTATTGGGACTACCACTGCTTTTGGATTATATCCCCCAATTTAGTGTGAGCCCTTGGAAATGGAGACCATTTTTTTGTTGTGGACCTAAGAACCTGGTCCACCAATCCCGGTGAGATTAGTAAGTGATATGCTCTGCTCTTCCAGCCTCCTACTCATCCTCTCCATGTGATGCTCTCCTAAGTTGCTATAGGCAGGGGAGGAGTGGTACTGGCAAGAATTCTTAGGATTTTGCCAGCGTCTATTCCTACTCTTTCCCTGGTGTTACTTCAAGAGGCATAGATAGATAAGACAGGTAAGAAGCTACTGCAGGCCATCCTAGAATCGTCTGTGTTGTTTCTTGGTTAACTTTTTCAAAATATATAACTTTTTTCATAAACCATTTCCTTTAGTTGATGCTGGTGAATATATTAGGGTTTTAAATAATTGTTGTTAATCAAGTATAAGGAACTTTCATCCCAACACCTTTTCCTGCAACTGGGCTTAGGTGTTAAACTAAAGTTTTCCATTCCCAGTTTCTAGCACATGAGAAGTTCTTAAAACATATTTGACAAATGATCATATATAAACAAATAGAAGACTTTAAAAGCAGACTCAAAAAACTCATAATCTAGTTAAAAACAGAAACTATAAGAGAAAACACAGTCAAGTGAGAACTTCAAATGGGACTATCCTGTCCTATTATCTATAGATTGTAACATACGGATACTCATTTTTTAATTTCTTTAGCAAATATTTTAAAACTTAATAATGCCCATCCTGCCTTACAGGTGCTCACATCCTGAGAGACCTATTAATAGAAACATGCAATAATGCCCCATGGTGAATGCTGGGGTGGATAGGAATGATGGCAACTGGAAAGAATGCAAAGGAAACAACACTGCTTGTGAAGGCGAGTCTTAGGTGTGGACCTGGAATTTGATCTAGATCTTGAACGATAACTAGAAGTTTATGATGCAAAGAAAATGGCACACTGGGAGGAAGTGAGCTAAATTTTAAGAAGAGGGAATGGGATGCACAAAGTCTCAGAATCAGCAAAAGGCCTGAGGTGTCCTCATAGGGATGGGAACTTCAGTACCAGGTATGGAAATATCAGGAAATAAGGTGCAAAGCGTTGTTTAGGGCCATATTGGGGACTTGGTTAAATTCTAAACCTATTTATCAAGCATCACAAGTGTGCCTGTCTCAGCAATACTCCATCCTGTGAATATGAAGGGGAATAAAGTGGGTGCCTGCCCTCACAGAGCTTACAGTCTGGCAGAAAAGACAAATACAAACAAATAAATTCTATACAACAGAACACCTGCTGGGAATGCAGCATTGATGAGGTGCTCTGGAATCAGGATGTGTTTAAGCACAAGCGGTTGATTTTTCTGGATTACACCCTAAGCAGAGCACCACGCACAAGGGGTAGAGTGGTAGGCAAGGACTAGATCATGAAAAACAATACACACCATGATTTGAATTTTAACCAAAGAGGCAAAAGAGATATCGCAGAGATATTCTTGGTTTTAAAAGAAAGTTGTTATTTTGATTAAGAAAGGAACTAAGAAACACACTTGGTTTCAGATCACATCCTGTTTTGCTGCAGTTTTCATCTTCAATCCTGTCTCTTGGCTTCTATCATGTCTTATAACTAGGTCACATATTTCAAGGCTCACACCCACATGACAGAGTTTGGATGTAACTGTACACAGAAAGCAAGAGTATAGAAGAGAAGGTTGGCCTAGAAAACAGTGAGGAATGTAGCATTTTAGCTCAGAAACTCCAATCATGGATTCTTTGGCCAATCCCAGAGCAGGCACACTAGAGGCTGAGAGTGAGGGAAAACACAGTCAAGGACCTGTACTGAGGCACACATGCCTTTAATGTCATACCCAAAGTAAAGAAATGCATCATCTGTGCTGCAAAACCCAGAAAAAAAAACATTTCTAACGAACATCCTCAAGCACAAGACTAACATAAATAACCTCATTTCAATTTAAGCTGTTATGGAATCCCAAGCCAATCAGATTTTGTCTCCATAGACACTTAGTCATGAAGTTGCCTTTGATATTATTTATTTAGAAAATGTTATTCTTTTTGTCTTCTTCCTTTTAATCATTAAATATGATAGTATCTCCATTCTTCCTTTTGACTTTTAGTCAACTATAAATTAGGAGCTAATTTCAAAATGTTATTTATATTTGGCTTTGGAAGAACATTTGCGCTCATAATTCAGTAGATATCTCAGATTCTGAGAATTCAGTTTCCAAGCTAAGTGTCCTCATGCTGGGGACATCCAACCTCAGAACACACTCTCTGTTTTCCTCCTTCTCCCTGACTTAGTCTGGCCTCCTCAATTTTCAGAGGGAGAGTTGACTAAGTAACCTCTAAAACCCTCTCCAGTTCTAAGGTTTTGTAATTATTAGAGGTGACAACTTGTGAGTATGAGGTTGTTCCTCACGGTTAAGCCTAAGTAATGGGAGACAGCCTCAAATTGTCTTCGTTCTCATTAAAAGGATGTAGTCTGAAAAAATAATTGACATCAATAAAGTGAGAATATCAACGACGAACTTTAAATGGCATTATCTCCCACCATCAATAAATTAGATCATGTAAGTTATCAAGTAAATAATATATTTTACTTCTAACCTTTGAGGGGCAATCATTACTGTGATTGGAAATTGTAATGACTCATATGACAAAGTAGAAAGGCAACTGTACTTTCCTGGTGGATTTCATTGTAACAGAATTTTCATCCCAACTCAAAATCAACTGTTTATGCACTATTTTTAATTATTATTTCTAACTGTGGTAAAATACACACAACATAAAGTTTACCATCTTAACCATTTTTAAGAGTATAGTCCAGTGGCATTAAGTACATCCACATTGTTGTGCAGCCATCCCCACCATCCATCTCCAGGACTCTTCATCTTGCAAAAATAAAACTGTACCATTAAACGTTCCTCATTCACCTCCCCTCAGCCCCCAGCAACCACCATTCTTTCTGTCTCTATGAACTGACTACTCTAGGGACCTCATATAAGTGGAATCATACAGTATTTGTAGGTTTGTGACTGGTTTATTTCACTTAGCATAATGTCCTCAAAACTAATGTACTATTTTTTATAGTTATCCTTTGCATTATGCAAAATATAAGCAGACTTTGTGCCTGTGCTTTGAACTCAGATGCCAACCACATTCATTCTATGTAGTGAAAACACTGAGCTGGAAACAGTATAGCCACAGTGAATAAAATTATCATATCACACATTTGAAGTACACCTGCTCTGATTTTAAACCTATAGGTGTGACATGTTGCATTCAGTTCGGAAATTAAATTGGAATAGAGCATTGGGTTTATTTTTAAACTGAATTTTCTCCTAGAAGAAGAAAATGAAAGAGGAGGGAAAAAATTCTGGTGTAAAGGCAAGGGTCTGTCATTTTGTGGGTGCTACCAGGCGTGGCCGCTGACCTTGACTAAGTGGACCATCGCATCTGCAAAGAACACCAAATCCATGCCAGCGCCACGGATGCTCTCGTTATAGAGCTGCAGGAACATATTCAAACGATCCTTCAGCTGATCAAAAGACTCAACTGGCTCATAAATTTTGGGCATCTCAGTATCAGCCTCCTCAGATGTTTCACCTGGGGTTGGGGAAGAAAAATCAATTAAGTTTCTTCAAATCACTGGACTTTACCACTTCCTTCAACCTAAATTAATACACTCATAGCTCTACAATTTAGCACTGAATAATACTGATTTTTATCCAAATGTCAGAGTATGTATTTTTAGAAAAGAAAAGAAAGCACACAGTAGTCAAAGCATTAGAATGTTTGTGATCGTATGCAGTCTTAATTCTTAAATGTATAGAAAAGGTCAATTTCAAATAATGTCGTATACATTGAATTTAATTTGAATCCATAATAGACCATTGGCATGTCAAGGATCTTCCCAGAGATATTTGCTAATGAAGATTGAAAAAGTAGGGATTTAATGTCAAAATCAGCAAGAGAAATCAAAAATTAAATTATTTTTAATAAGAATAAAAAGAAAAAGGTCACTGCATTTGCTTAGGAAAATTTTATGAGTCAGAAATTTTACGTTAGTGGTGAGAATAGAAGTGAATTTGGGGGAATGGAGGTGAAGGGTAGAGATAAAATAGAAACAATGATTTCCTAAATAAATAAACATTGAGTTATCTCACTGGGAAAAGTATTAAAATCACTAATCTTTTTTTAAAAATTAGAAACACATAACATACCAGCTTAATACTTTTCCAACTTTGACTATAAAGCATAGTGCCAAAGAAAAAGCTAAATTGGGCATAGGTAAATTCACTATCAGTTAACATCAGTTGAATATACTGATACAGTAACAACCCAGAAATTCACTGGGTACTAGAAGAGTGAGTGGATCTTCCAAATCTAATAGTACATAATTACTTTCAATTGACCCTGTCCTAATATAAAGTATTTTAACCTTTTTATGACAAAGCAAGGAAATTGATTTAACATAATTATTAGGATTGGTCCATTTGCAAAGCTCCCACTAACTGAATTTCAATAGTCACTTCCTTATTTCATAGATGTTCATTTCAAGCTTTGACAAAGTGCTTTGAAGTCACTGAAAGGTTCTGTGCTTCCCTCTAGACTCATTCACCCCATCCCCAACCAAACTCCCCACCTCCAGCCCCCGCCCCACAATGCTGCAGTTGCGCTTTGCTCCTAGAAAACCGTAATCTAGTTACTTATCCTTCTGAACTAGAGGAAATAAAATACATAAATTCTAATTACTTTGTAAATTCTCTTACCTTTACATGATTTTTGGATGTGGGGGGCCTGATTGAAAATAAACTGTATCAGCTTCTTTTTGTGGAAGGATCAGTCCAACTGCATAGCCAGCAATAAACCTCCCTTTGCAATTGTCACTCAGAAACTTAACAGATCACATACATCCTTATCTAATCTAGTAAGGGGCTGCCTGGTCATTTTCAATCATTTAGAAGATATAAATAGCATGTGTTTAAACATGCCTCTTTGAATATGAAAATTAACTTAAAATTCCTCCTCAGTATTAGAAGAGGTTTCTAAATGAAAGAAAAATATTCTACTTAAGCTCAGTTATTTCTGAAGGAAAAAAATAATTGGAGCCCCACCTCTTTTCATAAGTAATATATCTCAATTTTTTATGGAACCATAACCACAAAATCTTCCCTCAACATCACCCACCTCTTTCTAATTGTATTCAACAGCCCTCTCAGAGGATGTGAGGTTTTTCTTGTTATTTTCAGCACCTGGAATACTCGAGTAATAATTATCATAGTTTTGCTATGTTTCATCTGGCAGTGAGTACAAGCCACGGACTGCCCAAGCCATCCACAGATAACATTTCATTTATTCCCCACAGTGCCCCATGACTCATATATTAATATTTCTATTTTTATAAATGAGGAGAATGAGGTTCAAGAAAGTTCAGAGACTTGCCCAGGTAATGTGTGGGAGATCCCTTCCTTAAATCTACCTCTATGTGACAGCTGTAAGTCTTTAGCACTGTCTTCTGCCATAGTATGCCTCCCAAATCTACCTTAATATCCAAGACTGCTGTGCATTAAAATGATTAATCTTTGAACTCCATCAGTATGCATTTATCTACTCATTCTGTATTTATTGAGCACCTAATATGTGCCAGGCTTGTCTCAGTAAAGTTTACTAAACAGAAATTCAACATCCCTGAACTGAACTTGTCTTCAGATATCACTTTTGGGAATTTCAAATTCTGCTTCAATAGTTTACCTGTAGCTTCAGGTGCATCCCTCAAGAAATCCACAAAATAAGTGTCAATTCCGCAATTCACCAAGAGTTTTTTCTCTTCACCAAACTCCTCCTCCACCAAGTTTACTAAAGTCATATCAAACCAGGTCACATCATCAGACACCGTGAAACGATCGGCTATAACACGTTTACACTCATGCTTCCACAGCCTTAACAGTTCCTGTCAAAAGCATCATTAAAATGTGTTATTAATTCCCATTAACCCGGAGTTGGGAATTCAAGTGGACGATATCACAGAGCAGCATCCTTCCTGATTTAAGATACTACATTTTAAAAAGTTAAGATTAACACTACTGGTTTCCTTTTAATGTGAACAACAGCTTTGGGAGCACATTAGAAACAAAATCCTAGACTAATGGTTTTCATTTGGTGTATTATGACCAAAAAAGGACATTTTGGGGTTGTCAAAATGACGTGGGAGATGTTACTGCCATTTGTACAGGGGATACAAGGATATAAAACATGCTTTGCACAGTCTTAGTATACAACAAATTGTTCATGAATATAACTGTCCTATTAAAAATAAATAAAATAAGTTAAAATGTACTTAACTTCATTTCAAATTGGTCTCATTCAAGTATAGTAAATAGAGAGTAGTGTATATTCCTTTTCAGCCTTTAAATTAAAACAAAAACATTCCTAGACAAAATACTAAATCACTCTGAACAACCAACAAACTAATACTCTACATAAAAGTCTTATGTTTGTGATCAATTAGTCTGTTTGGATAAGACACCTACATTCATGTGGCCAGAGCATAATATAAAAAGTTGCATATAGGGCTTCCCTGGTGGCGCAGTGATTGAGAGTCCGCCTGCCGATGCAGGGGACACGGGTTCGTGACCCAGTCCGGGAAGATCCCACATGCCGCGGAGCGGCTGGGCCCATGAGCCATGGCCACTGAGCCTGCGCATCCGGGGCCTGTGCTCCGCAACAGGAGAGGCCACAGCAGTGAGAGGCCCACATACCGCAAAAAAAAAAAAAAAAGTTGCATATAAACAACTCTCATGTATGCAACTGAGATCATGACAAAGATATATTTACTTAACACAGTGTGAAGGAAATTTATGGCAAAAATCTGGATTATCTGCATAAAGCAATCACCTAGTCTAGATAATCCAGGACCCAAAATTAACTGGAAGTTGAGAGAATTAATTGCTCAATATACCTGTTCCTATAGCAAGCATAACAAATGTTTGTCTAAGCTAATTATTTAATACGAAACACTGGTGGAAATTTCTTACCTTGGTAACGTTTTGCAAGTTAGAAGGCTTTTAAGCCATTATATTACTAATGATCAAATGTTCTTTGGTGGCCAGAAAATAAAATTTTAGTAAAATATATTTAATGATTCACTTATGACAAAAGTTCATGACAAACCAATTGCTAGACCAGTTTATGCTGATTTTAAATAAGCACCAAAAAATGGCTACACAAAAAGTAATTTTGGAAGACTGCATTCCACAACACTATTCATTTGTCAATAACTCTGAGGGAAAAAAATCAAGTTAACATGTTCACTGCTGTTAAAATGACTCCCCAATTCTCTGTAACGAGGAGACTGAGTTTTCCCCAAAACGTCCTCTTGCAGTCAGTCAGTGTGGTTACCTACTTTGTGAGCATCTGAGGCAAAGCTGAGTTTTTTTTAATAGTCCACATTGGATGTGTCTAGTGACAGTTTGGTTGATATCTCAACTTTTAAGTGGAGAAGTCCCCTAAAACCTATTTGCTTAACTACAACCTTGGTTCCATAAAAGGATGGAAAAACAGGCTGATGTTGCCTTAGCCTTATGCTTTGGCAAAAAAAGGCATACTGCATTTTTACATACTACATACTTTACAATTTTACATATTACATACATACTGCATTTTACGTACTAGAATTCCCTTTTAGTTCGAAGAGCATTCTTATAATGCTAGGAACTCTTTTATTCGAGCGTACGTACAAACGCTCATTTTTCTGTCAAATGAACTTTCTACTCTTCTGTCTCTTTTCAGTTTTACCAATATATGTATTTCTTTTAGTACATCAAGTTATATGGGAAAGAAAGATCATGGATGATTAACAACAAAATGGTTTCATTCTTCAATTTTGAAAGTTTATTTATAAAGATAATTACTTTTTAAAGTTAAAATGTCAGGTTTATGATATGAAGTTTATAATATGAATAATAGGAAGACATATAATAAGATCAACAGGGATTCTTTCCATTATTTAGTATAAGAAAATGATGAAAAAACAAAATCAATTTTTCCTTTTACTCTATTCATTAGAAAATAATTGTATATAATATTTCCTTAAACATAAATCAAATTTATTTGGAATTTTTAAAATTTATGTATTTATTTATGTATTTTTTATTTTTGGCTGCATTGGGTCTTTGTTGCTGTGCGCGGGCTTTCTCTAGTTGGCAGCGAGCGGGGCCTACTCTTTGCTATGGTGCACAGGTTTCTCATTGCGGTGGCTTCTCTTGTTGCGGAGCACGGGCTCTAGGCGCGCGGGGTTCAGTAGTTGCAGCACACAGGCTCAGTAGTTGTGTCTCACGGGCTCTAGAGCGCAGGCTCAGTAGCTGTGGCGCACGGGCTTAGTTGCTCCGCTGCATGTGGGATCTTCCCTGACCAGGGCTCGAACCCGTGTTACCTGCATTGGCAGGCGGATTCTTAACCACTGTGCCACCAGGGAAGTCCTAATTGAAACTTTTAAAGAGAAATATTTTGGCATACTTTTCCCTTATTTATGTTCGTGAAAAGCAGCAAAGAAAAAAATATCCATGCTAAAACATCCCAAAATATTTTCATAATGCCACTAAAAATTGCATTACTAAGAATATTTAGAGTTTATAATAAATAACAAAGTTACTTGTTTTACTCTCTTGTGTATCACTTACATCTGGTTCCTTGATAACCTCTGAAGTAGTGTTCAACATTCCCTGCCAGATCCTAGAAAGATCTCGAAGGTTAAAAATATAATGGAATTTTGCAGGGGTAGGGAGCATTTGAATCTTAGTCATCTGCCACAGTCGGCGTGTCAGGGGAACCAGTTTCGTCACTGAATCTCTCACTTCTTCTGAGAAGCCCCTTTGGGTACAGTAGTATCCTATCCCAATCACACCTGAAAGGGGAAAAAAGTCATAACATTTTGACTGACAGTTCAGATCACCTAAATGAAAATGAAAAACATTATAATGCAGAGTACAAAAATAATTAAACATTTTAATAGTTAACCACATATTAAAGAAATTTCTATTAATTAATGTTCTTTGGGGTTTTTTTAAACCTACCAAGTAGGTATAGTTACAAGCAAGTTAGCATTCAAATACTGAAAAGTTGACTAAGAAATACTACTGAAAACTCTAGCTGAACTGATTCAGTATTATTAAATGGGTAACAATGATGAATATATAAAGGTGCCTTAGAAAAAGATAAAAAAAGGGAGGTTTCGTGAATCCGCTAAGATTTCTCCATTTTTTTTTGTTGCCTTTCCATGCATTATAAAATATTTTAAGTTACTTTACAGGTAAAATTTTCCAGGCAAAAAAGAATAATTAAAAGCAATAATAGTCATTCCTTCTAGTCTATTTTACTTCTCCCAAGTTTAGATAATTCCCATGTCATTTGGTTTCCAAACCTTTGCCCACCACTGTGATTGAAGGCAGATACTGCCATACTCCACTACCCTAGGGCACTAAGAAGACATTCTTAGTCTGCCAGAAATTTATTAGGGTAATCTTAGTTAGTTTTTTCTCAGTTGCAATTTCAGAAATGGTAAATTAGTACCTAACACGAATACATGCATAACTTTACACTTTTTCTGAAAAGAGTGATTCCATAATCAGTTTCTAAACTCATTTTCATTTCTCAGTTAAATAATTATGGTTATCGATTGCGCTAGTGTTTCTTGGGTGAATTTATCTCTGAAACGCTGCATATGTAATCAATCAGTAATTTATTACAACCCTATTAATTACTCTGAGGATCAGACTCTGGCTAATCTCCACTCTGTGCAATATTATTTCTTTGGCCAAAATCATTATATGGGTTGGTTAGGTATCAGCTACATAAACTTTTGGTATGGCATTATATCAATGCAGACCTCAAATATGTATACCCACGAGGAAAGCATCTCATCGTGTCTAAGACCATTTAATGTTTAACCTTCTGCCTTAAGAAGCTAGCGACAGTTTCTTAAAGAAATACATAGGCAGAAAAAATCTACTTAGCACTCAACTCAGTACATACATAATAAAGTAAATCTTTATATAAACAAAATACACTGCTTGAGAGTGATGAAGCCCATAGACTAAGGAACCACCCAATGCTCTTTCTGTGTTGACCTCTAGGTGGATATATTCTCACTGGAACCCAAGCAGGGATTCTTCCCTCCCATGCCCCACTGACATTCACTTTACCAAAGATCTTGTCCACAGAAGCATCAGAGGGCAACGTGCAGTTAAATATAGAGAACTGCCTCTTGAGCCTTTGGGGTATATCATTGCGTCCGCCCCCAGGATGGATCATAGCTGCTAAAAACTGTATGTCCACAATGCTGGTAAACTCCCCAGGCTTCTCTAGGTTATAAAATCCATTCTGTTCCATCAGCTGTCGTACTATCTCATTAGTAACCTAAGAAAGACAACTTTTAGAATTAAAATGTCATTCCTTTATATCCCAGGACCTAACTCTTTGAGTGTTTCCAAATAATGGACCTTATTGGAATTTAGGAATTGCAAGTTGAAAAAGTAAAAAATATTTACTCATCAAAAAATAAATCAATGAGGAATTAGGCAAATAAAGTGCACAATAGGATTGATATACCTGGTCTCCCCACTCATTGATTATTGGCATATTCACATCATCAATAAAAACAGTCATCTTCTTTCCTGCTGGAGGGCCATATGTTGTGCCCATGCGTTTATCCACATAGCTCTCTATTGTCCTCTGTTAAATAGAAAAGTCAACAGGAACATCTGTGAAAATATCCCCTGACATGGTTAATTATTTTAAAAATCCAGGAAACTTTGAAATGACAGAAATTACTCAGAAAAAAACCAAAAATGTCCCTTAATTCTGGAAAGCAGGGCATGAGGTACCTAACTTTTCTTGCATAACGTTTATAACCTTTGAAAATCTGGTTTAATTTAGGAGTAAAGAAAATTCTGATCAATGTAAATCTTGAATGGGATGAGACTCTTCTGTTTATTTCTACAGACTTAGTTTTGTCTTATTGTGCCCACGTTGGTGACAATATAATATAACCCTAACCCCCATTATTCAAAGGTCCAGCCCTCCTCCAAGTTTCCTTATAATCATAGACAAAGCTAAACAGGGCTACTGTCCAAGAGGCTTCTCAGGTCTTGTTCTGAGCTCCACAGGCGGCCATAATCTGAAGATTGTTCTCTCTTTGTTGAGAAATCTGCCAGCTGGCTTCTGTAGCCTGACACAGTCTGCTTTGGGCAGATGCAATCACACTGAATCACTTCTCTTCCCCTTCACAAAGTGGAGGACAATGCCCCCTCTTTTCTATCCAATACATTCTGAGCTTTGGTGGTACAGGAGGAAACTGCACTGTGCTCTATAAAAAAATGCCCTAGCAATGTGGAGAGGAATACTAAAACTGACAGAAGGGGTGTTGGAAGGAGTAATGG
This sequence comes from Aethalodelphis obliquidens, assembly GCF_003676395.1. Taxonomy (NCBI): domain Eukaryota; kingdom Metazoa; phylum Chordata; class Mammalia; order Artiodactyla; family Delphinidae; genus Aethalodelphis; species Aethalodelphis obliquidens. The sequence continues at coordinate 11,501,898 of NW_020837973.1, forward strand.
GGACATGAGGGAAGAACCCCAGACTACTGACTACAGTATTAACATTTCCATGGTCATAGAGTGTAGTTTGGAAATCAATCAGTTGTTCAGAATATATGTACTGAGTAAGCAGAGCCAGCACTGCAAAGAAAACAGAAAGGGCTCACACTTCTCATGCTCCAGAAACTCAACCTTAAAGACCTCATTTTATTCCCACTGATTCATGATTTAAGTCATGCTAAAGATAATGTATAAAATATAAGAGAAAGTGGAGGTGTACTGAGATAAAATGCATTCTCATCCTATCCAAAAAAGTTTCCTTATTTCATGAAGAGCAAACCAGTTAAAATGACATTAATAACCCTTCAAGATACAACCAAGAAATAAGGCCAAGATATAAACAAAAATCTATACATCTGTCCTTGAAAATTCCCCCAGTTTGGTAATTTCAAATTGTAATTTTCTGTCATCATTTTAATGAACAATAGCAAAAGATGTGAACATTTTTCACCATTTTAAAATAGAAAGATATATAAACATATCACACAAATTTCCCATGACAACAGTACAATGGCAAGAATTTCATATTCCCCTGACATAAAAGAAAACTGTTTAAAGTAATGTACTAGGCTAAATTTAGCTCTCCTCAATGAATTTAAATGGATAAAGCAATTAATAATCTCTTGACAACCCCCTATGGCAAACTAGAGCCTTCCAGATATTCCCTTATCTGTTAATGAGAACTCATAGGCACATGAAGATTTTATGTCTTGGGGGGGCCTTCTAAGAGCTAAAAGCCATAGGTGGAACAGGTGAAATAATATGGAGTAATAGCCACATACCTGCACTTTCTTCCCCTTCATTATGACCCTAATTTCTTTGAAATAGCAGGAAATTACTAGAAGGAATTCATTTTAATATATAAAATTATTACTTTTATATATATATATATATATATATAATTAAAAAGCTAAGTTGATAAAAACAAAGGAGGGAGAAAAATTAAATAGCTTGTGAACCTAGAAGCTGAGACTTCTTCCTGTGTTCATAACTGCTGGCCATTAAATAGTTACCGAATGAACTGGGGTGTTGGATAAGATCTCCCAAAAGCCTGAAACACAGTAACTTCATGTTCTCCTCCATCACAGATCTATGTGTTTGGGAATATTTAGGAAAACCATATACTTGGACTAGTGTCTCCAACTGGACTTCCCCACTTAGATGATCCATCGCATCACAGAACCAACATATCCAAACGCAGACATCTCTGCCGCATCACAAAATCTGCACCCGCTCCTAGGTGCTCATCTCAGGGCTAGCACCAACTACCTAAATCTCAACCAAGCATTCCCACATCCAACATCGATAAGGCCTATTGCAATTCAAATACTGCTTTTTAATGTATCTCATCCTCTCTGAAAAATGATATGCCCTTGATCAGTTAGTTGTCTTTCTCATATGGATTAATGTCACAACGTTTTAAATTGCCCTCCCTGCCTCCAGTCAGGCCTGGAAACTTCTTTATAAGTCATATACAATGTCTATATTGTGTGATTTACAATTTTGTCTAGACTCTTCTGTCTCCCCAAAGAAATCAGTTTAAAGAATAATTTATCATCTTTGTAGTATTCTGCCAGCCACCTTCTCCCTGGTCTCCTTGATCTACTGTCCCACCTCATCCATCTTTTTGGTGATATAAACCATAGTCCAGTTAATAAAACCAAATAGGTATATTCATTGACTTGATTATTGTCTGTCTCTCCCACTAGAATGCAAGGGAGGCAGGCACCTTGTTTATCTTGTTCATCACGTGCTCCTCAGTGTCTAGAAAGGTGTCTGGTACAAAATATTTATCTGTAAATATTTGATACATAGATCAATAAAGACAAGAAACTTGGGAGTCATCTCTAACTTTTTTTCTCTCTCTCCCATCCCTCTCCTCCAACAATATCCACTCAACCAAAAACGAGTCCTGTCTGTTCTGCTTCTCAACCACAATTTGAACACATTCTTGTGCTCTTTCCATTCCCACTCTTACTATCTTGGTCCACGTCAACCTCTCTCTGGAGGAATTACTGTAACCATCTCCTCTCAAGTCTCTCTGAGTACAGCCCTCTCTCTTCCATCTGCAGCCAGAATGAACTTGCTGAGTGCTGATGTAATCCTGCTTAGTATTCCAGTGGTTCCTTATTAATGACTTACAAGGAACACCATGATGCTCCCTGCTCACCTTCCAGTCTCATTTCTAAACATTCCTTTTCAGGCTCTTGGTTCCGGCCCATCACGGTCTTCATTCGTTCATAGTCAGTTAACAATAAAACAATAAAATGATGCTCCTCTCAGACTGATTTACAGTGTTCATTAAGAGATCCTTATTTACATATTCCTAACATAGCCATTTCTGAGCCAGAAATCTCTCAGCATTAGTAGTACCCAAACACAATTTGTGAAATATTGACTTAGATAAATGATCTTCCATAAAAGTCACTTCTCTCAACCCAGCTTATTGGTAAAGAGTTGAAATCTCTAGCAAGGGCCTGGACTAAGGGTAGTATGCTGTTCTCTGAGAATAGACAATAACTTGACTCTGAAATAGGAGAATGGTAGTCAGCATGACATCATCTGAACCAATCTATGGCACCTAAACAACTTTCTGACCTCATTGTCTGTCTAGCTCACACATACATGGGATACTAGAGCGAACCCCAGCTGTGACAGTGACATTTTAGACATAAAAAACAGATGGTTAGTCATCCAGATAGACTTAGGAATGGGGTTGAGGAAAGCCATTCTACGCTACTCTTCTTCATTCCAAATGAAAAGCTCTAAAACTAGGGCAATTCAATTTTCTGAATTAGTCTCTTAATAGACAATTCAGCCTCTGTAATCCCTAAATTATTAACATTATATAAATATTAAATTCCCCCAAGTAATGGTCAACTCTTTCATTACATTTTGTCCTGTAATTCCCTAACGAAATGAATCCCCTCCTCCTCTGGGCTCCAGGGTACTTAGATTACTCCATAAGTAGCACTTATCACATCAGCTATACTTGATTGTACACATGTCTGTTTCCCCAGCCAGGGGGAGGAACAGGTACAGTTGAGGAGGTTGTGCACTGCCCAGTTCTTGGGTTCACTATTCACATTATTGTCTCTGTGAATGGGACATAACACAAAATGTGCGTAAACTGCAATGGCCTTATGCAATAGCTCTGACTGGGTTTAAAGTTAGAAAAAAAGGGGTTAAACGGCTACTTCCCCCACTTATTAGCTTTATGACTTATAAGTCATTTTAAACCACATAAGTCACTGAACCACAGCTCAAAAGTGGGAATGTATATAGAGATACATAAATCATGTACATGTGTGTATACACACAACAGAATATTATCCATAAATGATATAATACATGTGAAGGCACTTAGTGAATTTAATGCATCATAAAAATGAAAGATATTTTTTATTACTATAGGTATCTCTATATATCAGCACTTAAATCATTTTTCATACATATTACATCCAATCAAACTGAAATATAAAATATACTTAAGTTTAGGCTTCCATGTATCTGCTATTTAGCTAAAAGATAAAAATGGAGAGCTTATGCTTTTTATTAAGAAATCTACCTTTCCATTTTATTGTAACTCATCAAAACCAAATGAAAACAGGCTTATATTAGTAAAGTTTAAAATTCTCAATAGCATATTACAAAAAGTAAAATTACACCAAAAATAACATCAAAATATAATAATATATAACTAAAAGATAAAAATTTAAAAATGCACTGTGATAAATCAGCCATTTTAATATTAATAGGAATAAAGAAAAGTCATTGGAAGGATCAGATGGGTGAACTGGAAAAGCACAGTGGAAGACATGGGAACTTGGTTTCTCACCCAGGTTCTGCCACCAACTAACTATCTGGGAACTCAAATGAGTATTTCAATCTTCCTCAACCTGAGTGTGTTAATATTAACAGTGAAACCTGACATTTTTAGAGAGCTTTTTACCATAAAAAAATACTTTCACATATTATATCTTAAGAGTCTCCTCTGGAAACTGGTCTTCAGGCTATGCTCTGAAGCATAGAAAGGATTTTCTTCAATCACACGGGCCCCTACAGGAAGCAAGAAGGAGGTTGGAAGGGATTTCAGGAGGCCAGCTCCAATTCCATCAAAGCAAATCCCTTGTTACCTGTTTGATAGATTAGTCTTCTACATAAGATTTCATTAGGAAAAGTGGTTCTGAGTCTAGGAAAAAATGTGGAATTTCCTTCCAAGCTCTACAATTGTCATTTTTAAAAAACAAAACCTATTGCTACACAAACATTTGTAAGACGATTGTTGCACTCGGAATACTTCGAGATTATTTTTAGAACAGAGAAATCTTTTCAGAAATTCTCTTAAGAAATTTTCTTTTTTGTCTTATTTTCTGTATTGTTTACATTTTTAAAGGTACGTGTGAATTACTTTCAAAAATAAAAAAATTAAAACAATATTTGTTTTGAAAAAAAAAATCATCTCTCTTAAAAGACTAACTGAAATTTCCTTAGCCAAAAAGAGGGTGACCATATAATTTTGGTCCAAACTTCATACTTTGGATAGTAACAGGGATGCTATTCATTATTCATCTGAGACAACAGAAGTTAACTGGACAGTCTCAGGAAAAGAGGGACATAGAGTCTGTCCTCCTGCTGATAAAAGATGTGAAAGTGACACCATGGTAAAAACAAAGGAAGTTCAGATGAAAACAACCTGTCAAGTAACAGATGTGTGTCCTTGACACATGTGCCATCATGGCAACACGGGAGGGATGGACGGTATCTATCTTCTCATCTACGATTTCAATTTGGTTTGGATCCAAATAAATGGGACACACAGAGACAAATGCTCAGTTCCATCAGCCCTTGTTTAGCATGAACGGCTGAAAATTATAGTGAGAAAGTTAATTACAGCACTTTGGCTAATTGGAAGTTTTCTAAAACTAATGAGTCTAGCTTAATTGAAAGCCCTGATGCTTAGCAGTCAAAACAGGCACTAAACAGACCAGATGATTCTGTGATGCCTCTGAACAGAAAAAGAAATAGTGAAGTGTTGAGACCACTTCTTACTGAAGGATAGGAAGGATTTGGGTTAAACATCAATAGTTGTGAATCAGATAATGGAACCCTAAAGAATACAGATGTTCATGTTATGAAAACCTGTTTTTTTCTTCTTCTAATTTATTATACTTCGATATGGTACTGCTTCTAGAAATTTATTACACAGTTTATGAATTTGTATATTAATAAACAGGATGTTTTCTAGATTACGTGTGCCTTTTTCTAGGAAATTAATAAGTATTTCATGCTATAGAGACATAAAGCACAGGTCTTTACCACCTGAGAGGGGTAAATATCACCAAGAGTTACTAGCAAAAATACGTGACAACTCCTTGCCATATACTAAAGAATTTGGCTAGCCTTTGTCCCTGGTTCCTAGGAGGGAGCCTTTAAACCCTTGGAATTTCCCGCATAATAAGAACGTCTTTGTTATTCATTGTGGGTCCCTCAGACCACTCATGCCAGAAAGACCAAACTACGATTAGAGTGTTAGGGCTTTAAACCACATGATATCAGCTGACTTCCCAGGGGGAAGGGGTTTGGAGACTGACTTCAATCATGTGGCCAACCAATCATGCCTATGTAATAAAACTTCAGTAAAAACTCTGGACATGAGGCTCAGGTGAGCTTCCTGGTTGCTGATATACACAGATATGCATGGAGAGTAATACATCCTGAGGACAAAGAAGGTTCACATTCGGGACCCTCCCAGACCTTGCCCTATGCATCTTCTTTGGGCTGATCCCAATTCATATCTTTTATAATAAAACCATAATCATAAGCATAGCATTTTCCTAAATTCTGTGAGTCATTCTGGTGAATTATCAAAACTGACAGGGTCATAGAAACCTTTCAGTTTGCAGCCAATTGTTCAGAAGTGTTGGTAGCCTGGGAACCCCTGAGCTTGTGGCTGGTTCTGAAGTGAGAGAAGTTTTGTGGGGACTGAGCCCTTCACCTGTGAAGTCTGCACTAACTCCAGGTGGTTGCTGTCAGAATTGCACTACAGCCCTAAAGATTCAATCCACTCCCAAGAAATGTGAAGAGCTAGGTAGCTACCTTACATAATGAAAAAAAAAATCACACTTTGATTTAATGCTTAACAATCTGTATCCACAAGCAACGTTATATTATAACCTTTAAAGAGATGTTCTCCAAAAGTAAAACAAACTTTTAAAAATATAAAATAGTATCAATGGAATATGTATAATGTTAGCACCTTGCCAGCCTAGGATAATCTAGTGTGCAATTCCCCAAACACAAAAATACCACTGCTGAGTCACTGCAATCTGGGGTTCACCTTCGATCCAGACCTTCCCAACACAACAGTGTGTAAATGATATTCATTAATGATAGAAGGCTAGCCAGTTTTGGAAATTCCATCTCTAACAGAGGAGCATAATGTTTTGACAGTCTTATTTAGAAACTTAATCAATGGTCTTAGTTTTTTGGCACTCTGTAGTCACCAATTACATTAAGTGATTAAAAAGTCATGATTTAGCCTTGTTCTCAAGAATTTTCATTGCTCTTTGATATTTTCATTCCAACAACTAAAGAACAACGAAGTTAATCAAAAATGAAGTTCTTTGGAGTTGAATTCCCCTAAAAATTTCCCTTCCATTTTCAATTTATGAATGTACCTTTTCCTAACTCTTTTTCATATGTATCTTTTCAAATGTACCCTTTCATACATTTCAATTTATAAAATGTATCTTTTATTAATGTATTAACATTCTAATAAAGGTATCATAGATTATTTGCAAACAATTAAAGCATGGACTGAAGTTTAAGATTTACTCTCCAGTTTCTTAAATAATTTAGGAATAGGAGAAAAAGAACCAGTTAGCCACTGCAAGCCCTGGTCAATCTTGGCAGTTTCATTGACAAAAGTCATGCAAACTTGAGAGTTGTTCTCTGTTCCTCCTCAATGATACCATAAGCAAAATCTTTAATGTGCTAAGATTCTAAGATTGTATTCCTTGCTGCAATTGATAATAGGAGCCACTGTGGAATGTTAAGTCAGTGAACAACAAGATAAATAGGAACCAGAGATTGGAAAAAGAATAGAAACTAGATTTGAAGAAGATCAGACTTGAAGCAAGACCAGCTTCAAGATTCTTTGATGCTAATACCCTGTTGTGGAATCATGAAGTAGATTATGTAGAGGTGGATAGGGGGAAGGGAGAAAAAGGAAACAACATGAAAAGTATTTCCTTAGATATATTAGCAGTCCTTGACTCAAGAGAGAGACCATCAAAGATGACTCCAGTGTGTCTATCCTAATGACTAGAATAATAGTAACACCCACAGAAAAGCAGACAGTAGGGAGAAGAAGTAGGTTTAGGTGGGGAATAAAAAATATTTCTTTCAATTTTGGATTTTGCATGTTCACAGGCTTTTCTACAGAGATATTCTAAACAGAGTTGAGGCTTTTAACACCATATATAATCTTTTTATTTCTCCATAATTTAAGATTATATGTTATCATCTAACTAGGGGAAGATTCTATTGCAACAGAAAAATAGAGATAATGGAAGACGTATGTAGGGGATTTACTATGGCTGTGAAAGTGCACATGAAGTTCAGTGGGTACAGAAGAACAGCATGAGATTTGAGCCTCCAAAGCTTATCACAAACCTGGGCTGAACCAGCAGCACCAGTGAGCCAGTACCTGAAACATCAGCGGGGTGGTTGCAGAAGAAAAGTTCAGATTCTTGATCATGTGGCTTTCAGGATCATACTTTGACATAAATCCCTTGATTATGACCGTTTTGGCTGTTCCTTGTTCACCAATTAACAGCACAGCCTAAAATAGGAGTTGAGAAAGAAATCCAAGAAATACAATAAAATTATTGTCATGGGCTGGATTGTGTCCCCACAAAATTTATATGTGGAAGCCCTAACCCCCAGTACCGCAGAATGTGACTACATTTGGAGACAGGGTCTTTAAAGGGATGATTACATGAAAAATGAGGCCGTTCAGGTAGGCTCTTGTTCAGTCTAACAGGCATCCTTACAAGAAGAGGACATTTTGACACACAGAAAAACAAAGATGCACACACAAGGACCATGGGAAGACACAGTGAGAAGACAGCCATCTGCAAGCCAAGGAGAGAGAAAGGGCTCCAAAAAAACTAAACCCACCAACAGCTTAATCTTGCATTTCAAGGCTCCAGAACTGTACAGAAAGAAATGTTCAAGCCTGTGGTATTTTGTTATGGCAGCCATGGCAAAATAATATAATGATCAAAAGAGAAGGATTTCTCTTTAGAAAAACAAGTCAAAATTCACTCTCTCTCAATATATGAAAAATCATTACTTAATTATGAATTAAAGCTATTCAACTTTAATATTGTTACTGAGGAATAATAAAAGAAGTATATTAATTTGGCTAATACTTTTATTTATTCTAAACAGCAACATAAAACATTCTAAAATAAATGCAACATGCTTCATGTTTTCTTTTTTCTCTTTTTAACATCTTGATAGGAGTATAATTGCTTTACAATGTTGTGTTAGTTTCTGCCGTATAACAAAGTGAATCAGCTATATGTATACATATATCCCCTCCCTCTTGCATCTCCCTCCCACCCTCCCTATCACACCCTTCTAGGTGGTCACAAGATGCTTCATGTTTTCAAGGGACATTTTTAAATATGTACTTTTAATAAAAGTGAAAGAGCCATACCTTGCCCTGTTTAGCGATGGTTTTAATTAGGAAGTCAGTTCTCACATTGTCAACATTTGGCACCAGGATGGAGCCATATTCTGGGGTGATATTAGATGGATACACATATTCCTCAGTACACGTCTTCCAGTGCATCCACTTACCTGAGGTGAACAGAGAACATTTACATCTTCTTATTCCTATTAATAATTTAATTCCTAATTATTATGAGCAGACTTCCTTGAATCTCATGAAGCCATCTTCCAAAAATTCCCCACAAAGTAAAATTCATTAAATTCAGACATCTAAGTATTTCAGTATGTGTTCGCTGATTCAAAATTTCCCAAGAAACTATTCCCAAAGTGGTAATATTAGGAAATAGTAAGAAGTATCTTGGAATTTTCTTTTTAAACATGTAGGTTTTCAAAAACAAAAAGTGTGTATAGAAATACAGGACAGGGGACTTCCCTCGTGGCGCAGTGGTTAAGAATCCACCTGCCAATGCAGGGGACATAGGTTTGATCCCCTGTCCAGGAAGATCCCACATGCCACAGAGCAACTTAGCCCATGCACCATGACTACTGAGCCCGCGCACCACAACTACTGAAGCCCGCGCGCCTAGAGCCTGTGCTCCACAACAAGAGAAGCCACCGCAATGAGAAGCCCGCACACCGCAACGAAGAGCAGGCCCCGCTTGCCGCAACTAGAGAAAGCCCGCGCGCAGCAACAAAGACCCAGTGCAGCCAAATGAATAAATAATTTATTAAAAAGAAAAATACAGGAGAGTGATAGTCGTATATACCTAAAATCATTTTTCATTATGTACTTCCCTAACTGTAAAACCAAAAATAAAACATCCTAGGATGCCATATATAAATATTATGTATATTTGTACTTCATATATGTATATATATGTACTTTATATATATATATGCACATTTAAATAAACTTAAAGTATTGCAATACATGCATAGATACAGATGTATAGATATACACACCTATTTCATAAAAATATACCTACTTTGTCATTTTTTTATAAGTTGCTGATTATATCGAATGAATGGCTGAAATGGATCTGATTTGGTGATTTTTTTTTCATTTGTTTTTATTTCATTAAAAGTTCAGTACACGATATATTTAACAAGAAAATGTGCATTTGGATCTCAATTGAAATAAATATTTGAAAAAGGAACAATTGACTCTCATACGCACATAAACATTTCCATTTCAATTTTACAGCCAAGAGTTTTCATTACCATTTAGAAATATAGATGATAGCTAGCTAGCTAGCTAGATGATAGATTGATAGATGATAGATAGATGACAGGTAGATAGATAAATAGAGTGTAAGTATTAGCCATTTTGAAAAAAACTGGTCCCACGTGTGATGGTTGGATAGAAGAGAGGGGCTCACCATCAGATGCGACGTAATAGTCAAACATGGTGTCGTCAGGCCCTGCTAGAGGCGGCAGGTCCAAGGCTAGCCTCTCCTGGGAGCACAGCCAGTGTTCCATGCGGCGCCGGCCATCCTGTTCCAGCACTGCCCCGACGCTCCACATTAGGGAGAAGACATAGAGTCTCCCCAGGTGCTCCGGCGTGACCTCCCCACCTTGTTCCTGAGCACGAAAGAAACTTTTCTTTTACTTACTTAATTCTCAAACCAAAACTTGGCTTTGACATTTTAATGAAAATAGCAAAGTTCTAAAAGGGATAACAGTTTTCCCCCAAAACAAGAATGAGGGAAAGATGAATAAAACTGGAGAACAAATGCAGAACTGATCTCTGGGAATACCAAGCTGGTCTCCAAAATAAATTTTGAATGCTTGTTAGACGACTGAGAACCTGCCCCTAATCCACAAATCTGTGGTTTGCTTTGTGGAAAAAAACAAACAGAAAAAAGAAATGAAAGAAAAACACAAAATATGCAGTGTCCATGTTTGAAACCTCCCCACTTCTCCATGGTTCTAAGAATCATGTTCAAATATCACAGACCCTGCACAGTATGGCTCAGCTAAAAGGAGAGAGAGTTCTAGAAAGTTAAGTGATTTACCTTGGAAGGGATCAGGCCTTGAAGCATGTTGATGCTTTGCATGATCACAAAGGCCTCCAGCATCTCCATCTGGTGTTCTAAGTTCTGAATACTGAAGTGATACAGGTCTGGAAATGACTTGGTGTACAGTTGACGAAGAATTTCAGCTTCTTGAGGCGAACGTGTTTTAAGAAAACCCTGTTGGTTTGCAGATGCATGCATTAATTGAATTTATTAGCACACCAGAAAAATGGCCATTTTTGGACAAAAGTTTTCTAAATATCGGTTAACAATGATAATAATAATATCTAATGATTATACTGCACTTCTGATGTACCAGACCTTGATATAAATTCTTTCATGTATTACCTCATTTAATGCTCAAAACAACTCTGTGAGGTAGGAATTGTTATTATCCTTTTACAGATGAGGAAACTAAGGCCCAAGGAGTTTAAGCAACATGACCAGGATCCCACAGCTGGTAGGTGTCAAAATTCAAACCCAGAGTCTGATTCCAACATCCCTACATTCAGCTACTACACTACACATAAGCTCAGGTCTTGAAGCAAGATGGAGGGAAAAGTTTTCGGCTCTTGATTAAAATATGCTAGGAGAAAATGAGGAGGCATATACATGGAAATAACTTAGAAAAAGGAATAAAAGATGAACAAAGGAAATCCATCCCCAGATTTTTCAAAATAGGAAACAAAGGTTTATCACAATTTTATTTCTTCTAATTTAATGAATAACCAATGTATAAAAAATATCAAAGAATACTCAGGAAAATGGGGAATTTAGTCATTTGGAAACCCAATCTTAGGAAACTACATGTGATTCATAACAAAATATCACTTAACACAATATTTTCTTCAGGTGAGGAAAGTCATCAAGAGATCGGGTCATTCTTAGAGATTCTGAACAGAAGCAATAAAATATTGATTCTCAATCATCCATCATTTCATGAATTCAACATGATTGCACAGCAACAAAAAGGAAACATAGCACTTTCAAGCTGATGGTGCTATGCAATCAGCGTGGCTCACAGAGGCTCGTGGAGTCCCATGAACACAACTTCCCCATTGGTCTGCCCTCTAGTTGTTCTCTCAGAGCTGCCCTGCCCTGCTCTAAACACCTCCAGTCTTGTGAGTCTTTCTTCTTGCCAACCATTTGTAAGCAACTTAGCGGTAAAGGCCTTATTCAGCCTCAACATGGACAGAAGCTCATAGAAGCTTCTCATATAATAGAAGTTCATTTCATAAATAGCAAACTGTAAATATTTATTAGCAAATAGTGTAAAAGTATTGTTTAAAAGCCTTTGTGAATTTAAAGTATTTGGGGGAAAATCACAAATTCATTTTCACTTGGAGTTTGCTGCATCTGTGGTTACCAAGGCTGAATGCATTGTGGTACTTTTTAAAAAAAAATTTTTAAACACAATAACTCCTGCACCTTCCTCCTCAGAGATTCTAAATTGATAGACTGAGGTATGACACAGTCATCTGTATTTTTTTTTCTTTTTTTTTTTTGCAGTACGCGGGCCTCTCACTGTTGTGGCCTCTCCTATCGCGGCGCACAGGATCCAGACGTGCAGGCTCAGCGGCCATGGCTCATGGGCCCAGCCGCTCTGCAGCACGTGGGATCTTCCCGGACCGGGGCACGAACCCGCGTCCCCTGCATCGGCAGGCGGACTCTCAACCACTGCGCCACCAGGGAAGCCCAGTCATCTGTATTTTAAAGAACTGTCATTGGTGATTATTCTTGCAAAGCCAAGGTTGAGAACTCTTGCTCTGTATTCTTCTTAAAGGATGGATAATTTAACTGTGAAATCTGAAATCTTCAGAAGCATTTTCAATGACATTTTAAACTGTACTTCAGTATCATTTTGCTTTAAAATCCCCTCCTTCTTCACATCTTCATCTACTTGATTTAAAATATGAATTCATAAGTTTTCAATCAAAATTATCTCCGAAAAACTTATGTAAATAAAAATAATAATTTGACCAACAATGTCAAAAAAGATTTTACAGGTGGCTTGTCTAATAAGCATTCTGCCTTACACTATAATACTTATTTAGTAAAATATCTAAGTATGCAAGGCATTCAATTATAATCTTATGATAATCAACATACTCTAACATACATTAGTAGTAATAAAATAATATACCTTATCATGAATTGAAAAGATATTATCTGAAATATTATTTCCAAGTGTGAACTTAAAACTAACGTTATGACTATTGAATCTCATAAAAATTCTTTATATGAATTTTAATAAATTGTCTCTTCGAGTTAATATTCTAAGACAGTTGTATTCATGGGAATCCACGAGCAACTGAATGAGTACCTTTTTAAAATATCATGAATCCCCAAAGTGATACAATTAAATTTTCCTTATTCACTCACAGTTTGGTGGGATTGTTTTTTTTAATATTTACTTGGCTGCGCTGGGTCTTAGTTGTGGCATGCGGGCTCTTAGTTATGGCATATGGGATCTAGCTCCCTGACCAGGGATCAAACCCAGGCCCCCTGAATTGAGAGCTCAGAGTCTTAACCACTGGACCACCAGAGAAGTCTCTAGTGGGATTATTGATTCACCTAGGCCTTGCAATTATTCCCCAGTCCACGGGGTGTGATTCACAGTTCTAAAATTATTAGAACTGAAGAACCCTGAGCACTGAAGAAACCTGTAAGGGACAACCTGGGCTGAAGGTCCCAGAGCATTCAAGGATCTTCCACAAACATCAGCATTAAAATGCAATTACAGCAACAGGTCTGCAGAAAAATCAGCGCACACTCTAAAAGAATGCTAAAGGATCTGTTTCACTCTTTAATTATACCAAAAAAAAAAAAAAGATTCCAATCATACCTCAAGAATAGGACTCCAATCAAGGACAGAAGAACTCATGAAAACCATCCCATTTCTTGAGACAGTAGCAGGCGAAGCATTGTCAATGTTATGAGGTTCGAAAACAATCTTGCAGTTTGGAGCCATGGGAATCCGATCACCATTGGCAAGGGTTAGAGTTTTGTTATCATCCAAAACAGAATTCAGATTTTCAATCCATATGGCATCTACTGGCCCATCAAGAACTATCCAGATATGCTCCCCTAGAACATCCCAAGGGCAGGGAGAAAAGCATACACACACATATATGCATATATACGTAACTACTATGCTTGAAGAAGTGCTATAATTTGATGTCATTTTCATTAATTTTTAAATAAAGCTTTGATCTAAATGATTATCGTATTTTGTCACAGAGGACTCTTCCTGTTCTTTATATAGCAGTTGTTTCAAGCCCATAATCAAGAAAAAGTCATTAGTTCATTGAACAGATATTCCCTGAGCACCTTCTCTGTATCAGCACAGTTCAAGGGATATTGTGATAAAAAAGACAACATCCTGCCTTCACAGAGCTGACTTTCTAAGGGGTAGACATGACAATCAAACCAATATGCAAAGAAATATATGAGAAAAATTCAGCAGGATAAGAGGGTGAGGCATTTTAGATAAGGTGGTCAATGAAGTATTTCTGGAGGAGAATGAAGTGATGTAAAGATCTAGAGCTAGAATTTTTCAGGCAGTGGAAACAGTAGTTGCAAAGGTCCTGAAGTGGGTACAAGCTTAGGGTGATCATGTTCCAGGAACAGCGGGAAGTCGAACCTGTTTAGAAAGAAGAAGGGTAGGGGGAAAGGGATGTGAGTGATGTCAGAAAGGCAGAGCCACGGAATCCATTCTGGTCTGCACACGTTTAGTCTGAGATGTCCAACAGACAGCCCATAGAGCTGTTGAGTTGGGAATTCAAGGGCTAGAGATTAAAATGTAGAAGCCATCAGCTTAGAGATGGCATTGAGAACCATGGCCTGGGTAAGTTTCTTCTGGATCATAAGTATAGATAGAGACAAGAGCTCTGAGGACACAAGCACTTCAACGTTTAGCCTTCTGGTAGGGTCTCCTCCACTGCTTCCTCCTTCTGCTGAGTTTCAGTGAAACAGAAGTAGGAGGCGAGTCAGCCAGTAAGGTATCCCTGAAGTCAAGTGGTGGAAGAGTTTCAAGAATAAGAGTGATTGGGCTTCCCTGGTGGCGCAGTGGTTGAGAGTCCGCCTGCCGATGCAGGGGACGCGGGTTCGTGCCCCGGTCCGGGAAGATCCCACATGCCATGGAGCAGCTGGGCCCGTGAGCCGTGGCCGCTGAGCCTGTGCGTCCGGAGCCTGTGCTCCTCAACGGGAGAGGCC
The DNA here is from genome assembly GCF_003676395.1 of Aethalodelphis obliquidens. Taxonomy (NCBI): domain Eukaryota; kingdom Metazoa; phylum Chordata; class Mammalia; order Artiodactyla; family Delphinidae; genus Aethalodelphis; species Aethalodelphis obliquidens. Next base: position 11,516,909 of record NW_020837973.1, read on the forward strand.
ACAACAGTGAGAGGCCCGCATACCGCAAAAAAAACAAAAAAAAAAAAAAAAAAAATAGAATAAGAGTGATTAACTGTGCCAGATGCTACTGAGAGCAGGGTTATACTGAGAATCGATAGAATGTCCAACAGAAACGCCCTTGTAAATTTAGGTGTTCAGTTTAATAGTTACTCTTAATTTCTTAACCACGAGTTAACTCTTACTTACCAACACCATGACCAAGTTTGCAGTTCTAATTTTTATCTCTAATTTAACAACTGTGGAATATTCTAAGTCAAATCAAATACTATGAAATTCCTAATCGTGCTCATTCAACTAGCAGTTTAAGTAAAATGATGATCTGATCACCAGAGTCCCTGTGAAAGAAAAAGCATATGTTGCCTTTCTAGAAAGGATTTAAGAAAAAACCTCTCTAAGCACCTATTCTTTAAGGTAACATTTGGTTACTGGATCTGTGTTTGCACAGGATTACTAGAACAAATCAGACACAAAATTTTATTTTATCCCCGTATAACAACAGCAGTTTCTAATATGAGCACGCTTTAGAAATGAAGCGCTTTCTTTTCTCTTTTAACAATTGGTGTTGGGTTGATCAGCCACATTCTCTCAAAGAGAACGTCAGTGGTGCCACTTTAAACGTTTTTCAACAGAACACTGTTGCCCGAAGTGTGGACTCGTGAAGTAAGCCAAATGTCTTGTCCTCCTCCTATATTCTTATTTGTCCCTGCAATTGCTTGCACTGTGCTTTTCTCTTACTTATTCAGGAGTGAGAGGAGAATTGCTATCACCTCTTCCATCAGAGCTTATTTTCTGGGACCACTGGGCTCAAGTCCCTAAGTAAGAGAATATTCAGAGTGAACCACTAGCCCTTAAGGAGTGTGTTTAAACAAAAAACACCCATGTACATCTAAAACAGAATAATTTGTTAGACTTCATTTTTTGATATACACAATTTTCTTTCCAAAGAAGCCCATTTCCTCCTGTGATTTTATAGGAGAATCGGTTTTCTAAAAATAGGCCATACTTAAACAAGAGTACCACTTTTTAACGCTTCAGTGAAAACAGTGATGATGAAATCACTTGAATACAGTACTATCAATGTTCCTTAACAGCTTTTTCTAACTATTTTATCCTAAGTTTTCAAAGGAATATAGAAATATTTTTTTCAAAAGGAAAATAATTCCCTTTGTAACCAAAAAAAAAGGGAGGGGGTGTTTTAAATACACTAACCAGTCATTTCAGTATTTCAACATTCACAAATATCATACTGATTTATGAGTTCTTGGTCTAGGATAAGATATAATATGGAGACTACAGTTGTTCTACTAATTTTAAATAGCCACAAAGGATGTTATTTAGAAGTACATGTCAAAAATTATACTTGTAATTCCTCTTCTACCTTTCTTAGCCCTCAATGTTTTCCTCCAAAGAGTAGAAAATATCCCATCGGTCCAATCATTCGTTGCCACGTCAAGCCGACCAAACATCTGTGGAGCCGTAATCGCTTTGGGATTCATCCTCATTTCCCGGTGTGGTTTTCCACAATCTATACCAAGTAAATACAAATTTTAAACAACTCCCATGTAGAATGAGCCATCATTAGGCAACATTGAACCAATTTGCAGTGTACTGTCAGCAGGTGTTCAAAACATGAAAAAATGCAAAATTACATTGAAAATACATGTCTTACTGCATTTCAAGTTATCATAATTACCCTCATTATATTTTATTGACTAAAGCACTTTTCATCTTCTGGAAAAGAAAGTTGCATGTTACATAAGGGGGAAAATGCTACCATGCTGGAAGTGATGAAGGAATTAATGTAGGATGGAAGTTCTTCAAATTTCACAGCTCAAAACTCTTTTGGTTTATGGCGTATTAGATTAACTTTTATATCTGAAATGTCACTTAAAGACACCTGATTCTCTCCATTAACAGCTTTGATTTGCTGAGATATGGTCTTACTCATTTGGAAAAAAATCAGCTAAACTAATGTTACAAAAATCAAGGATTTTTCTTCTGTGGTCAGCTTCAGAAAAGGTATTCAAATCTTTCAAACCCTAAAACTATTCTTAAATAAGATGGATTCTGTACATAGGGGATGGTAGTTACTAAGTAAAAAATTGAAGAATAAGATTTAAAGTATATTATATGTGGAATCTAAAAAAATGGTGCAGAAGAACTTATTTACAAAACAGAAATAGACTCACAGACATAGAAAACAAACTTATGGCTATCAAATGGGAAAGGGTGGGGAGGGATAAGTTAAGACTTTGGGATTAAAATATACACACTACTATATGTAAAATAGATAATCAGCAAGGACCTACTGTATAGCACAGGGAACTCTGCTCAATATTCTGTAATATCCTAAATGGGAAAAGAACTTGAAAAAGAATAGATACATGTATATGTATTAACTGAATCACTTTGCTGTACACCTGAAACTAATACAATATAGTAAATCAACTGTATTTCAATTTAAGAAGTTTAAAGATTTAAAGTATAAAATCATAAAAATAGAGGCTAAAATATTACATACTGTGTGAAAGATTGACAAACACAGGCACACATACATAGATATGTACACTGGAAAAGGTGTTACATTAAAACCTATCTAGAAAATTAGAGAATAGTTCTCTTTTTCCAAAATCACAAAAAAGAATCAGGGTAATTATTTACAATATTTTACAGTGCTGAAAAATTCAACTTAGTCACAGTTCAGCTTTTTCAATACATGATATCCGTAAGACTGGCAACATTTTTAAAAAATCTAATCACACTTTACAAAAGGCCAGCAACCTCTTCAAATGTATCACAGGTGAAAACTGGACTTGGTCTGTTGCCCATACAAGAGAAACTATCAAAAATTATTTCATTATGGTTGTAGGTAGAATTATATCATTTTCATTTAAAATATGATACCATAACATTTTTATAAGAGCACTCTAAGGAAAAAAAAAAAGGTTGACTTTTTAAATGTTGGTTAAACTAATTCCTCTTAACTCTTCTCCTAGGCATTTCGTGACTGTCCTGATCACTCCACCTTCATGGACTCTGCCCCAGAGTAAGCACCCTTTTCTTGCTGTCACCTTCTTAGGACCTCCTTATGGAAGTTCCCAGACAGCCCCTCCTGTCCCAGTCTATTCTCTACGTGGCCACCGGATGGTCTTCTACACACAGGGCTGATCACACCACTCCCCAGCTCTATGGCTTCCCATCACCCACAGGATAAAATCTCGGTATTTATTGTGACTTACAGAGCTTCTCATGCCATGCCCTCTGTACTAATTTGAATTCCCCCTGGAAGCTAAGCCTGAGACAAAGACATGGGAACTGAGAGTTTGGATTCAGGGGAAAGAGAGAGTGAGACAGGAAAGGAGAGAGAGCCAATAAAGGGCTCATTGGTGAGCCGGTCACAGATGGAGTGTCCCTCTAAAAGACAGGAGGTGGGACATTTCCCTTCCACTCCTTCCCTCATTGGTTAAGGGTATGGCTGCCTCAGGAGCATTAATTCTCACCCAACTCCTTCTTCCAGGCTGAGCCAGTTCTCTAGCTTCAAGGAAAGTCATAAGGCTGAAAAACCGGGAGACACCGCTGGCATCTGGGGTAAAAACTCTCCAACAGTTGCATCTGCAGCAGGAGAGGGCCAAAGGGATGCGGCCCTAGGCACCAATAGCATCTGCTATACCTCCTCATCTCCCCCACTCCCACAAATTAGATTTCATCCATGCCAGAGAGCTTCTCCAGGCATATCAAGCTCTCGTCAGTCCCTCCTACCTGCTCAGCCTCTTCATTCTGCTAAGAATGCCTTTCATCCATCTGCTACTCAACCCGCAAACCTCAGATGAAGTAGCACCTGCTCTGTAAGCCTTTCTAGAATTCCTTCGAAAGGTTTCTGATCTCCTTTGCCTCTGCTCACATCATAATTGTCCAAATCTTCCTCATGTCCAATCTTCCATGCTGAGTTACAATTACCTGTGTCACTACACTACACTGTAAACTCCTTAAAGACATGGTCATTTTTTTTCCATGCCTGCTTTCCCATTTCTAGCACAGAACCTCAAAGTACAGAACATCAAAGATATTTGATGAACAAATACATGATGAATAAGGGAACAAATAACATACATGGGTCCTGCAGAAGTTCAACCCAATTACTTTCTCAATCTTTTGGATAATCCAAGTTTTCAGTAAAAAACAATATCATTTAATATAACAAATGTTTACCCTACATACTAAAACCAAGAACAGGTTAATAAACAGAAAATAGTCTAATAATTTATTCATCTTTGCAAAGAACTTCTCCAAAACCAGTGATGCCATATTGATTACATCATTTAGACATATTATACACAATGTATCTCTATTGTTTAATATTTAGTACTCATTTTGTTCAAGTCATTGTACCCAGTGCATTTGTAGTTTATTATTAACAGAAGGCAGCTTCATAACAACAACAAAAGCATCTTGAAGTATAATTTGAGAAGGAGAATACATCATTTTAATGCTATGTAAAAATCCCAAAGCAGAACCTTAATAGTACACATGAAAACCATGTGGTAAGTTTTGCAGGTGTGACCTCTCAGTTTTGGTGGAGGTAGGTGCTAGCTGAGAGCATAAGCCTGTCTCAGTGTGAAGACCCCCTGGTAGAGTCCTGAGGTACAGAATTCACTTTGTCCCATAGCTGAGGAAATTGAGACTAAATCTAATGTATGCAGGACCCTAGAATAAATACAGACCATAGTCACCAACCAATATAGATAACTTTAGGTTAGGGACTTAGATGTAAAACTTAGGGACATCTGGAAATTAAATACATTTATTTCACTTCACAAGAAAAATATCTGATTCTGGGTGGGAAATTATAATTAGGGTGATTTTTCAGTACATAGAATTTAAGAGTTGGGATTAGAATTAGAATTATATTTATTGAGAGGTAGCATCTTGTGTTAAGTCATAAGTGGCAAATGGTATGGTTTACTGGGAAAATTCTGGGTTTTTCGTTAATGGGACCTGACCTTAATTTTGAGTCTCATCATTTACCATCTTTTTGACACTGAATATTTCTGAAGTTAAATTTTGACTTTTTGGTACAAAATGGGGATAATGATAGCCACATCTCAAGATCATTTTGAAAACTAAATGTTTTCAAATGTTTTACATAACATATGTAAAACATATAGCACAGTCCATAAAATCACTTTAAAAAAATGTTTTTCCTGAAGCATTATTCAGAAAAGCCAAGATATGGAAACAACCTATGTGTCTACCAATGGATGAATGAATAAAGAAGATGTGGTATACATACACAATGGAATGTTATTCATCCATGAAAAATAAGGACATCCTGACATTTGTGAAAACATGGAGGGACCTTGAGGGCATTATGCTAAGTGAAATAAGTCAGACAGAGAAAGAAAAATACTGTATGATATCACTTATATGTGGAATCGAAAAATGTCAAACCCAGAGAAACAGATTGTAGAACGGTGGTCACCAGGGATTGGAGGTGAGGGAAATGGGGAGATATTGGAAAAGGCTACAAACTTCCAGTTATAAGATTAACAAATTTGGGGATCTAATGTACAGCATGGTGATTATAGCTAATAATACTGTATCACATACTTGAATATTCCTATGAAAGTAGATCTTAAATGCTCTCATCACAAAAAAGAAATGGTCATTATGTGATACGATGGTGGTGGTAGCTAATGCTATGGTGATAATTTTGCAACATATAAATGTATCAAATCAACACACTGTACACCTTAAACTTGCAAGTTATGTGTCCGAATTATATTCGTATACAATAAAGCTGGAAAAAAAACCGTTTTTCTCCTCTGGTCCATTAATGTACTGTGTTATCTCTAAAATCTACCCAATAGTCAAAAAAGCGGCATCCCCTCCTATAAATATATGCTAACATACATCTACATTTGTGTCCCTCTTGGGGCATTCACATGTGTCACAACAGTGTAAATGTGTCTCCAGATTGACCGCCCCTTACCTGCCATGGCGTTCATCAAGGTGTGGATGCAGGCGGTTTTCCCTGCTCCACTAGGCCCCAGGGTCATCATTCCATGCCGCACTCTCTGTGTTTCAAACAACTGGATGACTTTCAGCTTCCAAGGAGGATGGTTGATTAAACCAGCTTCTTCAACCTGAAAACATAACAAACCGCCCACATTGGGCCACATGAACAGATATCTGGACTTACCATTGTGCTCAAAATAAGTATAGACATGGAGCGAGGTTAGAGAAATGGGGAATTATTGTTAATGCCTATGAAGTTTCAGTTGGGAAAGATGAAAAAAGTTCTGAAGACAGACAGTGGTGAGGTTTGCACAATACTATGAATATACTTAATGCCACTGAACTGTACACTTAAAAAATAGTTAAAATGGTGCATTTTATGTCATGTGTTTTACCACAATGAAATATGTATACTTTTGGCTGCACTGCAGGGCTTGTGGGATCTTAGTGCCCCAACCAGGGATGGAACCCGGGTCCACGGCAGTGAAAGCCCAAGTCTTAACCACTGGACTGCCAGGGAATTCCCAATAAAAAAATATATTGCATAAAAAATATATATACATAGGCAAAAGCAGGCTGAACATAATCAAAATGATATCCCAGGCAAACAAGAAACACCTACAGTTGACTTTGGGAATTAAATACACTTATATTAACATTTTATTGAATGTATGTATTAGGAGCAACTTAAGAATAAAGGCTCAAATATCAAAATGTGTTTTAAATGTTTAATTTAAAAGATGATATTTAATTTAAAAGATAATTTCAAGCATACCAAGTTGACTGATATTCTATATCAATGACAAGCCATCTTTATAAATCTTCTGCATAGTTTTTATCTATCAAACACATGTATGGAAGCTACGCTGCCAAACGCTATTCTAAGTTTAATCTTCTATGAGATTAGTACTATTGGTGTCTTCATTTTATAGGTAAGGAAACTGGGGCACAAAGAGACTAAGCAATTTATCCAAGATTATTAGTTGTTAAGTTATAGAGTAGGGATTGGAACCCAAGAAATTCAGCCCTATGGTCCATGCTCTTAACCATCATGCTATGCTTAAATTCACTATAAATGATGCTCTTATTTTTACTTAAATAATTTTGGATAATAATCATGTATCATTTTATGCTATGTATTTTCTCTTCAGATTTTTCATATGCTATAAATTACTAATGTAAGTCACTTTATAAATTAGTTTATACTTAGCTTTTTAGGCAATGCTACAATTAATTTGGCCATATGACGAAGAAGCCATTTGCAAAATGAATTATCACTTTTACCTGATTAGGAAATTAAGATCTTTATATACTGCTATTTAAAGGGGAAATGGCCATAAAATACTACCATGTTGATTTTTATTACAAATATCTTCAAAGAATTGAAATGTATTTTATAAATATGAGTTAATCACCATTTCTATAAAAAATTTTTTAAAAAAACTCTTTTTCATAGGAAAGGAAGTTGAGGCCCAAGGTTTTCATGATTCATTTCCATTCCTAGGAAGACTATAAAAAGTTACAGCTGCACCAGGTATCATGGGAAATCCAGACACCTAATGATACACTTAACATGATGGATCCCCCCAGAGCCCAAGGAAGAAATCACAAGTGATCTTGGGCCTGGGGAAAAAGAATGACAGCTAAGGAGCCATATGAGATCACTGCAAATGACACTCAGTAGCTACAGTCCTGAGACCAAAGCAATGTGGTAAACACCAGGGCCACAGAGAGAAACAAAACCAGCATGGGCGATGCAGCCGGCCAACCTCCACCGGCCCCTGCTGACCCATCACATTTCATTGGGAATCTGGTGTGGAATGGTCTCCATCAATAATGGGGCCACTAGCACATGGCTAACTGGACCTGTAGCTGAGTGATGGTAGGAGACCCCCTGGGAGGAAAAGCTCTATCAGTGGTGAGCAACGGCTTCTCTTAAAACTGTAGTCACAGCCTCAGTGTTGTTCTCGGAACCTGTAGATTTAGGCCACAACAGCTCCACTTGATTCCCATGAAGTTCAGATGAAAGGGACACTGTACTTGATGTCCTGTGAAATATATTACCTGTCTACTAATTGCCATTTCCAGTTCCGGGTAACCGGCCTTGTCCAGAAGAATATTTGGGAAGAGATCTTCAATCAGACTCAAAAATAAGGGTTCATCCTCATCAATCTCAGAAAGAAAATAAAGGGAGATCAGACCAAATCTTTTGGCATAAACATGGCAATATCAGATAAACTGAAGATGTCCAATACAGCCCAGATTACTTTGTCACAAACAGTAATAAATAAAATATCACCTCCACTGAAGTTGAGAACTATTTTCATCATGTTTACTAAATTAAAAATCAGTTTTTTAAAAAAGGGGTGTGGGGGAGAAGAGAAAAAAAAAAGGAAGGAAATAGAAGGAAAGAAAATATTGCCTACATGACAACCTTTCCATAAAACCACCAGATTGGGGAATTTACTAAATAACCTACAATTTCTCATTTAACTTAAAAATAATTTTTTAAAAGGAGAATAGTGGCAAATTCATGAATTGGAATTTGGTTCATACTCTTATTTTGAAATAAAAATATATCATTCTGTCATCCAGTACATGGATCCACTGATACTGGACAACTGATTGTTCAGTCTCTACTGTGAAATCAGAGAATGTGAAATTATTATGCACTTGTAAAATTCACATACAATTTCCTTCCAAGGTCTACTTTCACCAAGGTAAAAGGGATTTTAGCTCTACAGCACAAAAATTTCAAGGTATTTGGAAATGTAAGACGTGGATTTTTAAAAATCCATTTTAATTCTATTGGAATAGACATGTTAGACTAGAGATGAGCCACCACAAAAATTGCTCCTGAAAAAATGTAATTTAAAGTTATGCTCTGTGTAATTTAAATTTATGTTATGCTCTATGTATTTATCTGATAATTAAGCATTTTAAATGAGCACTTTAAATAAATATTTCTAATCGCATTTGTGCTTAGTTAAACTGAAATTTAAGTGGGTGGAACATTTCCATCTGTGAATCTTACCAGTTTGGAAAGATTCATATCTCGTAGTACACGCATGACAATTGTGGACTCCGTATCCGTGGGGTTGGCTCTTTTGGCTGCTCCCAGAGTTCGCAGAACAGACAGAATATTACGCAGACCAAAGTCATAATGTACCTGAAGAATATGAGGTACACTGGGCTTATTTTCAATATTAACTTATCCATAGAAACTGTACAAATTTGACAAAGACATAATGAATAAATGCTGATTTTCCTTTAGAAAATTTGTACAGTTAGTGGGGCAATAAATTTTTTTATCAATAGATTCTTTTTTTTAGCAAATGGAGAATACCCAAAAGAATCCTCTCCTGTACCATCATTAATTTAAGCCCTTAGATCAGAACTAATAGATCTTGACAGACAGAAAGGAATAAATTTCCTCCTGGAGATACATGTCCCCTTGAGCCCTTCTTAACCAATCATCCATAAGAAAATTTCCTCATATCTTGAAAGCTAAAATTCTGAACCAGAATTAAACTGAGACCTCACTCATGAACATCATATAAGTTTAAAAGACAGGGGTATTGAGGAGAAAGAATAGTAGCTACATTCCAGGATTACCTAGAGGGGGAAACAATAAGGACAAATCAGAAAGTCAAGCCCCCAGCTTTGTTGTCCCCTTGATAGGTATTTATCAAAGCTCAATCATGCCAAATTTCAACACATATAAAGTGAATAATTAAAAACCAATTATCCAACCACTATAGGAAAGAGTATCCCTGGCAGTTGGTCAAACAATTTACCATATCATACAGCAATCCCACTTCAGGGAATATATTCAAAAGAATTGAAAGCAGAGTCTCAAAAAGATATTTAAACACTCATGTTCATAGGAACACTATTCACAATAGCCAGGAGGTGGAAGCAACCCAAATGCCCATCGACTGATGAATGGATAAACAAAACATGGCATACATTTAAAAATAAGAATGTTTTCAACCAGGAAAAGGAAGCAAGTATAATACTATCACATGCTACACCATGGATGAAACTTGAGAACATTATACTAAATTAAATAAGCCAGTCACAAAAAGACAAATACTGTATCCTGTATGGTTCCACTTATATGAGCTATCTAAAGTAGCCAAATACATGGAAACACAAAGTAGAATTGTGGTTGCCAGGGAATGGGGGGGAAGGGAAGAGTGGAGTTGTTTAATGGGTATAGAGTTTCAGTTTTGCAAGACAAAAAAGTTATGGAGATCTGTTTCACAACAATGTGCATTTACTTAACACTACTGAACTATATGCTTAAAAATGGTTAAGTGATAAATTTAATATTTTTTCATCATAATTCTAAAAACCTATAGAAAAAAAAACATTATCTGCTAATTGGGAGCAGTATGCATCACTTAATACCAATCGTTTGAAGGATAGAGCACATAAAAATATTCAGACCGAGTTCCTGCCTTCAAGGAGTTTAAATTCTAATTGTGGCAATAAAATAAAAATATGAGCAAGCTTGCATAAAAGTACAATAACAATGACTTGAAAGTACTGGTGAGTGGAATTAATTAAGGAAAACTTATCAGCATTAGACTCTGTTAAATCTGTGGGCATGAAGTGAGATTCACAGAATGCTCACCAAGGGATCAGCATGGGGCCAATTGTTTTGTACACATGGACTCATTTCATTTCCCTTGTGACCTTGTGACCTTGTGAACAAGGGCAATAGGAGTGAAGGAGGAGAAATGAAATTAGAGAGGAAGAGGGCAGGAGTCAGTGATGTGGGAGTTTCTCTACCTGCAAGAAACAGCAGGGAAAAGGGAAGAATCAGTGAGTAAAGGTTGCAATAATCAGAAGAAACCAAGAATGTTTTGAGTGAGAATGGAATATAGTTGAACCTGTGGGTATAACCTAGATTCGAAAAAGTTTGGATTGAGAGGTTCCTCAAAACCATGAGGACACATGACATACATTATGATGAGTGAACAGGTGAGATAAAAAGCAAACATCAATATTCATAATTCTTTGGCTCTTAAGTCAGTTCAGATAGTGTTAACTTCATTTCTATGCCTTAAATGTTAATTTCTTCAAATGTTAATTTCTTCAAATGTACTTAGTAAAACTATGCATGTAAAATTGTTTTTGCCATGATACAACTTTCTACTTTGTATATATGAGGTACCTTGTCAACAACCCCAGTCCACAATTTTTTTTAATTTTTATTTTATATTAGAGTATAGCTGATTTACAATATTGTGTTCGTTTCAGGTGTACAGCAAAGTGATTCAGTTATACATATACATATGTGTATTCTTTTTAAGATTCTTTTCTGGTACAGGTTATTACACAATATTGAGTACAGTTCCCTGTGCTATACAGTAGGTCTTTGTTGTGTACCTATTTTATATATAGCAGTATGTATATGTTAATCCCAAACTCCTAATCTACCCCTCCCCCTGCCTTCCCCTTTGGTAACCATAGGCTTGTTTTCTATATCTGTGAGTCTATTTCTGTTTTGTAAATAAGTTCCTTTGTATCATTTTTTTAGATTCCACATGTAATTGATATCATATGATATTTGTCTTTCTCTGCCTGACTTCACTTAGTATGATCATCTCTAGGCCCACCCATGTTGCTACAAACGGCATTATTTCATTCTTTTTTATGGCTGAGTAATATTCCACTGTATATATGTACCGCTTCTTTACCCATTCATCTTTTGATGGACATTTAGGTTGCTTCCATGTCTTGGCTATTATAAGCTGTGCTGCAATGAACATTGGGGTGCATGTATCTTTTCGAATTACAGTTTTGTCTGGATATATGCCCAGGAGAGGGATTGCTGTGTCATATGGTAGTTCTATTTTTAGTTTTCTGAGGAACCTCCATACTGTTTTCCACAGTGGCTGCACCAACTTACATTCCCCCCAACAGTGTAGAAAGATTCCCTTTTCTCCACACCCTCTCCAGCACTGAATAAAAAGTTTAAATATGCCTAAGTACATAGGGACCTTCAGAATGTCACACCTGCTTAGAAAGCTGCTCCTCACACAGCTTGTAGAGCGTGAAAAACTTCCTGGCCAAAACAATGTTGTCAGTGAAGCCGCAACTAGCCAACTTCACCCTGATGATAATCTGTCGGTCAGGCACCATCATGGCCACGGAGCGGAAGTTAATCTTCAAGTTTTCAGGGAGTTCCTGACGCCCAGCATAGCCAGGATTCTATACAGAAAATAAAACATAGCCAGGATTCTATACAGAAAATAAAACCCAAGGATGAATGATACGGTCATGGGGTAACAAGCGCAACACATCAGCATGATATTAAAAGATTCATTATGCACACACAACAAATCTGGAATGACAACCAGAAAATTCATTTACATATCTCACTCTCCTTTTAACTGGAGAGACTAAGTCATGAGTTATTAATATGAGCTCTGTTTAACACCAAAGGTTTTCAAACAGGAGTGAAAATTACAATCCCAATTTCCATTCATGGAAAATAAGTGACATATGAACAGGGACATGTGTGAAAACTGTGAAAAGAAGGCTGAAGTTCAGTAGCTCTTCTTGTGGTTCCTTACCATAGTCAGAAAAAGCCCAAATTCAGGGTTCATAGTCACATTATCTCCATCAGTAAAAATAAAAGATTTTTTACGCTCCTTTTTACATGTCAGAATAATGGAAATCTGCTGGGCTGCAACGGAGAGAACTGGTAGGTCGATACGATTAAATTCGTCAAAACAACCCCAGGATCCAGACTGAGCCAGTCCTTAGAACGGAAATTAAATAGAAAATCCAATTAGTACATAATTTTGGAAAGTCAAAGAAAAAGAGCATTATGCAACTGCCAGGTCAAGCCACAGATAAGTTTGCTCAAACATAAAGTTGAACAAATAGATCATACATAAAATGCCTCCAAATAACGCACAATGTGACCCTTTATCTGTAAACACCCAACCCGCAGGGATAAAGGAACATTACAAAGGCAAGTGATATTGACATTTGACCCACACAACACTGGTAAGATTCAGGTTTCCCAAAAAGTTTTACAAAGTTGGAAAATGACACTAAGATGTAGCCAATTGTTGAAAAATAAATCTTAACAAGATATTCCACCTTAGCTTAAATTTCTCATGAAATAAAAAAAATATAACCCTCACCTTTAAAAATCCGTCCAAGTCCTCGGAAATCCATCTGGTCTGAACAATTGAAAACCACGACGTATTTCCCAAGACATCGTCCCATATCTTTGGTCGTTTCTGTTTTGCCTGTTCCTGCTGGTCCAGCGGGGGCTCCCCCCATGCTCATTCCCAGAGCTTGAGCCAACGTGATATAACACCTGGAGGGGGAGGGGTAGAGAAATCACTAGAACCACACCACTGGCATCTGGAAGATACTTCTGAGACATCACAGTGACATGATACGGGCACAAAATTGAAAAAAGGAAGATCCTGACCATTATCCCTACATAACCTTTCCAAAACTGCATCCTAAAATACACTTATCCTTATGGATATTAACATGTGTTGAGAAAAAAGGAAGGAGGGAGTGGTCTATGGTCAAATATGTTTGAAAACTCTTAAAAAGTTTCAACAGGATTTTTTTATGATAATGTATATTCACAATCTTCAATTATGAAAAAGAGTACATAGCATTTCCAAAACTTATTTGGCAACTTTTTCAAAGAAGTCTACCAACATCTAAAGAAGAGTATTCTAGGAAGCAGACTGGGGGCCGTTATGTAGATTAATCCCCTTCTGAATCTAAGAGTCGATGATTTGATAAACTTGGAAACCAATGATCACATGAGATTTAAACCACACATTGCTAAATAATCACACCTTAAATCTATTTCTGGGAGCACCTACTAAACCTGCAAATACCTTCTACTGTATCTTACAGTATGATATTAACAAATAAAAGATTCTGGTGAGAGAATACAAGAATGCCTGTGAAGGAAAACAACCGATAACTTGCTGATGAATTGCTCAATTTCCCGGCATCACCCAGTGCCGTAAAAGGAGGTAATCTATAATGTAATGCAGTTTAGGGCTTTCTTACAGCTAAACTCTAAAGCATTCATCTGGACTTGAAAAAATTTTTTGAAGAAAATAAAGTGGTTATCCAGCAATGAAGTGTGGGAATGAGAAGTGAGCACACCCATCCGGAGGCATTTAGGTTCTCAATTTTATTGGGTTTGGGTTCCCCAAAAGGCAGGTAAATGACTCAGCCCCAAATGCAAAAAATGAGCCTGGATTCAAAGAAGGAAATGTGGGTATAAAACCAGAAGGATGCCTGATCTCACTTTGATCCTGCCTTTTAACCCAAGGTCTTATCTTTCCTCTTGAAGTCTTGTTATCCCTTGCACAGCAGTCTCTGTAATAACAGCTAACATGTCACAATAGCTGCACCTACACTATGGCACTTAAACCCCACTGAACCCTGCAGGGAAGCCACTTATTTTCACCATTTTACAGATGAGGAGAGAGGCTCACAGAGATGGAATAATTTTTCTCAGGGTCATGGTGGAGGGAGCAGAGATTTCAGCCAGTCTGTGTGGCCACAAGCTCTCATGCTGCCCAGGTCTAGGACACGTCCACACTCTCACGGTAAGGAATAAATCTCCAGGAACTCTGGCCACCCAGTTGCTCTGTCTTGCAAATCCTCCTTATCATGGGATCATTTGGGTTTATATTTAAACTGAAGAAGTAGCAAGTTGTTAAGCTGCCAGAAAGAAATCATGCTATTTACATGAAGAAAGGGCAGCCATGCCCGGTGATCTATCCCTCACTTTCTCCAATAGGTGGGACTTCAGTCCAATTGATACCAAGCAGGACCCTGTGCGGCTCCTGGGCACAAAAGCTGTTCTGTGTCCCCTATTTCTTGATTACAGGAAACAGGCTTCATTCAGCCTCCAAGACCTTCCCTGAGTTCCAAGGAGCAGGTTCAAACAGTTGCTAATTAGGGAAGAGGGGAGATGTGAGACAAGGGAGGAGCAGTCAAAAGAAACAACAGCGCAGCCTTGGGGCAGGGTCCTGGTTCCCCACCACAGGATATTCATAACAATATCTTTGAGCTGTTTTGCAGATACTGAAACCCCCTGCCAGGTGGGAGAAGTTAACTGCATGCTGCCCACAAGCACGTAGACCCCAGACCAGTTGAAACCAGAAGGTTGATGATGCCGACTCCCACTTAGCTCCCCACCAACCAATCAGAAGAATGTCCACAGGCTGATCACACCCTCTCTGAACCATTACTATAAAACTCCTCACTACCCCCTCCAGATCGGGACACACAGTTTTGAGGGCATCAGCCCGTTGTGGCCCCCTTAACCTGGCAAAGCAATAAAGCTATGCTTTTGTACTTCACCCCAAACTCTGTCTCTGAGAATTAATTTGGTGTTGGGGTACAGAGGCCAATATGCTGGCACCCAAACCCTCTAGGACTTGCCTTTCAGAGACAAGCATGGACCTGCCAGAACATCTTCATGTACTTGTTGACATGATTCTCTCCAGAGCATTCTACATGTAAGTGTACCTCACCCCCTCCCTTCTCTGCTTTCCTTTCCAGTCTCTGCTGCTTTCAAAAATCTTATCATTCCTGAACGGGTTTGAAGTTTATGTGATCTAGTGGCCTTTTAGCAGCTCTACTATACTTTCCTGCCTCCCCACTAGATGGCCATAAGCTCTCTGCTGTCAGGAACTACTTTTACTCCCAGCTATTTTCCTAACCCTTGTCACCCAGTATTCTGTGAACATCTGTTGAATAAATGGCTTGTGCTGGTCCAGCCATACACTTTTATCTGCTTCCTCCTTTCCCAGTAGCTACTAGAGTTAGAGATGTAGAATGTGACCCTGGCACCAAATGAACAATGACCAACCCCATGACCCAAGGCTCATTAGCAGGCAAGTATAGTATTAAGTATTCATAGTGATCTAGATGCATTTCACCACACGTAAACCAGAAGTGCTTTCAGCTCCTATTCTTAAACAGTATTGATTCTAAAATGCTGAAAAACTTGTCAAGACAACAGGGTATATGCATCAGAAAGTTAATTATCTTTGTTGAGAACTTGGATTAGTTATAGATTCTTTGATTATAGGACAGGCTTAAGGAGAAATGAAAGGAAAGGTTGGTAAAGAATGTGTTATCAATGATTAACTCAATATTGAAAAACCAAACAACCCAATCAAAAAATGGACAGAAGACCAAAATAGACATTTGTCCAAAGAAGTCATACAGATGGCCAACAGGCACATGAAAAGATGTTCAATATCGCTAACTATTAGAGAAATGCAAATCAAAACTGCAATGAGGTATCACCTCACACCAGTTAGAATGGCCACCATTAAAATGTCTACAAATTACAAATGCTGGAGAGGGTGTGGAGAAAAGGGAACCCTCCTGCACTGTTGGTGGGAATGTAAATTGGTGCAGCCACTATGGAAAACAGTATGGAGGTTCCTTAAAAAAACTAAAAACAGAGTCACTGTATGGTCCAGCAATCCCACCCCTGGGCATACAACCAGAAAAGACGAAAACTCTAATTCAAAAAGATACGTGCACCGCAATGTTCACAGCTGCAATATTTACAACATCCAAGACACGGAAACAACCCAAGTGCCCATCAACAAAGGATTGGCTTAAGATGTGGTGTGTGTATATATATACACACACGCACACACAATGGAATACTACTCATTCACAAAAAAAAAAAAAAAGAAATAGTGCCACATGCAACAATGTGGATGAACCTAGAGAATATTAGTGAAGTAAGTCAGAGAAAGACAAATGCTATATGATATCGCATATGTGGAATCTAAGAAAAAAATACAAATGAATATATATATAAAACAGAAACAGACTCACAAACAGAAAAAAAACTTACCGTTACCAAGTAGGAGAGAGAGGGAGGGACAAATTAGGAGTATGGGATTAACAGATACACACTACTATACATAAAATAGATAAGTAACAAGGAGTTATGGTATAGCACGGGGAATTATATTCAATATCTTATAATAACCTATAATGGAACATAATCTGAAAAAAAATAACTGAAGCAATTTGCTGTACACTTGAAACTAACACAATATTGTAAATCAACTATACTTCAATTTAAAAAATTCTAGGGCTTCCCTGGTGGTGCAGTGGTTAAGAATCCTCCTGTCAATGCAGGGGACACGGGCTCGAGCCCTGGTCTGGGAAGATCCCACATGCCGCGGAGCAACTAAGCCCATGCGCCACAACTACTAAGCCTGTGCTCTAGAGCCCACGAGCCACAACTGCTGAGCCTGTGTGCCACAACTACTGAAGCCCACGTGCCTAGAGCCCATGCTCCACAAGAGAAGCCACCGCAATGAGAAGCCGGCACACCACAACGAACAGTAGCCCCCACTCACTGCAACTAGAGAAAGCCCACATATAGCAACAAAGACCCAACGCAGCCAAAAATAAATAAATAAATAAAAATTTTAAAATAAAAAATTCTAAACAAACAAAAAAAAGAATGAAAAACAATAGTCATAGCAACATTATTAATGATGACTAACATTTACTCAGTGGCAGGCCCAGTGCTGGGTCCCTACCTACATTAATGTAGGTCCCTATCTACATTACATCTAGTCCACACAATGATTACAAAAGAAGGGACTCAGAAAGGTTAGCTGTCTTGGCAAAGACTACACAGCCCAGTGGTCAAGATCCAGGTATAACTCACGGCAGCTGTGAGAATGTTAGAGAAAGAACACACGTCATGAGGCCTGTCTATGTTTGTTTTTTTTTTGGCCACACTGTGCGGCTTGTGGGATGTTAGTTCCCCAACCAGGGATCAAACCCAGGTCCTCTACAGTGAGAGTGCAGAGTCCTAACCACTGGACCACCAGGGAATTCCCCTGTTTACATTTCTTATCAAGAAGATAAGATGTCTCCATCAGTCTTCAATTTCTGCTGCCCTCGGTCTTAAGTGATAGCGGTACAGCAAGTCCCCCACATAAGAACCGTAAAGTTGCGAACTTTCAAAGATGCGAACGTGCGTTCCATCAACATCATGCATGAGTGGAATTGCAGCTTTCCCTCTGTCTCCTATTGCTGACAATCCTTCAGCTCTACCATCTCCCACCTCCTCTCCCTCCTCCAGTCAGTAACTCTATTTGCCTGTTCACTCGATGCCAGCCCCTGGATGCCAGCTGTTGTACTGTACTTTTCAAGGTACTGTAAGATTAAACATGTTTTCTTTATTTTTTGTGTTTGTTTGTTTTTTATGTATTATTTGTGTGAAAAGTATTATAAACCTATTACAGTACAGTACTATGTAGCCGATTGTGTTAGTTGGGTACCTAGGCTAACTTTGCTGGACTTACGAACAAATTGGACTTACGAACGTGCTCTCGGAATGGAACTCATTTGTATGTAGGGGACTTACTGTAGTAAGAAAGATTCCAGACTTCTCGACTTGTGCTCAAAAGTAGAAGGAAGGACTGGTCATGAAAAATACCATGAGCTTTTCGAAAAAGGCACTATATGTTTTTAGCATATTTATTGACTATTTTGTCATCTGAAATATCTGCAACTCCATCCAAATGATGTCACGTTTCCCAGAGACTATCACTATCAACATTGTTGAATTTTCACAGGGCAGTCAGTGAAAAGCTGACAAGATGTCAAGGTCTCTGGCCTTTGTTTTATTCAAGTATTAATCTTAGTGAGGAATTCTTTTGTAAAAAGGCAGCCAATCTTGCAATGCAATCCCAATGACCAGCAAAAAATGGTGACTCACTCCTCCCGTAATCAACTTAGAGAAGAACAAACAAGTGAACATTTAGAGTGAAACAGGGGGAAACAAACTTTAGAATCACCTCCACTTACATAATTTGTTTTTAAAGTTCTCAAGTTTTTTGATACAGAAATATATACAAGATAATTAATACAGTGAAAGAATCAAGTTGCAAAAAAGTTTGTATAATCTGATACCTATATATGAAAGTTAAAAAGAATCTTGACATATAAGCATTTAAAATTTCTTAGAAAATAAACTACTAATCATTTTGAAAAATAGAAAAATTTTCCTCTCATACTTTCAACTTTATATCTTTAGGTACGACTTAATTTTTTTGCCACAAAGATGTGACTTTGAAAATAAACATTTCTTCATTCATTTGGGAAATTTTATTTAGTACCTATTATGGCACAGAACTGTTCTAGGGGCAGTGAATAAATCACAGGAAATCTATACCTCAAAGGATATACCTGATATCCTAAAGGAAGGAAATAAACTATTCAAAAGTAGAAAACAGGAAAAATCAAGCTGGTTAGGAGGGTTCAGGAGTGTGGGGATTGCTGCTTCAAATGTGTCAAGTCCAAAGACCCATGTGCGATGACATTCAATCGGAGACCCGGAGAAGAGGAAGTGAGCTATGCCAGTATTGAAAGGAAAAGGGTTCCCAGTTAAGGCAACAGCAAGTGCAAAGGTCCTGAGGCAGCAGTGTGCTGAGACTATTCAAGGAACAGCCAAGGAGCAAGTAGCTGGAGCTCAATGAGGAAGGAGAAAGAGTAGCAGGGATCAGATCATGGCAGGTCTTATAGGCCAATGTAAGGACACTGGCTTTTACTTTGGGTGAGATGGAAAGACAGTGGAGATCAAGGCAAAGGGATGATAGGACCTGACTTATATTCCAGTGTCTGAATTGAGAGGCAATGGCAGAAGCAGGAAACCAGATAAAAGACTATTGCAGTCATCCAGCCTAGGCATTATGGTGGCCTGGACTAACATGATAACAGCAAAGGGGAGAAAAGTGGTCACATCCTAAGTGAGTTCTGAAAGTGGTGGTGACCAAACTTGATGACAGATTGGATAATAAAGTGAGAGAAAGAAAGGCATTTAGGATACTCCAAGGATTTTGGCTTGAGCAACTGAAGGATGGAATTCCCATTTGCAAAGCCGGAGAAGAGGGCAGTTTTGTGGGCAGACAATCAACCATAAGTGTGAATTCCCAGTAAGTATCCAAGAAAACATGTCACACAGGCAAGTGAATGTGTGTGTCTGGAGTTCAAGGGAGAAGCCCTGTCAGGGTGCAGAGATTGGGGAGTCTACATCTAGATGGTATTTAAAGCCATGTGAGATCACCTGAGGAGTGAGTGATGGAGAAGAGCCTTGGTGCGTTCAGTGATTAGGGGTCAAGAAGATGAAGAGGAACCAGTAGGAGATGGTATGAAGGGACAACCAGAACAAGAGGAACTAGGTGAATGTTGTGTCCTGGAAGCCACATGAAGAAAGTATATCAAAAAGGAGACAGCGATCACCCATGCAAATGCTGCTGACTAGTCAAGGAAGGTCAGAACTAGAAATGACCATTGGATTTAGCAACATGAGGATCTGGGTGACTGCCCTACTGGGGGAAGAAAGTGTGATGGGCAGAATAATGGTGCCCCAAAGATATCCACATCCCAATCCCTGGAACTTGTAAATATGTTACCTTACACAGCTAAAGGGACTTTGCAGATGCAATTAATGTGAAAGGCCTTAAGATGGGGAGATTATCCTGAATTACGCAGTGGACCCCATCTAATCTCATGAGTCCTTAAAAGGGGAAGAGGGAGGCGGAAGACTGGGTCAGAGACATTAGACGGGAAAAGGAAAAGAGACTGGAAACATGAAGGAGCCTCAACCTATGGTTGTGGCTGTGAAGATGAAGGAAGGGGTCACAAGCCAAGAAATACGGCAGCCTCTAGACACTGGGAACAGCCCTCAGCTGACAGTCCACAGGGAAGTGGGGACATAGGTCCTGCAACCACAAGAAAAACAATTCTGCCAACAAACTAGAAAACAAAAAGCAGATTCTCCCCTAGAGACTCTAGGAGGGACCACAGTCCTGCTGACACCTGATGTTAGTCCAACAAGGTGTGCACCACATTTCTGACGTACACAACTGTGAAATAATTTGTGCTGTTTAAGCTTCTAAACGTGTGGTCATTTGTTATGAAAGCAACAGAAAACTAATACATAGAACCTGAATGGTGTGAATTCAAGGTAAAACAGATAGAAAAAACTGTGATTTTGAGGCGTTTTGATGGGAGTACAGAAATGGGAGGGAAACTAGAGGATTCACGGTAGGATTTCCTTTCTGGAAGCCATTATAGCACATCGTACGTTGATGAGAATGATCCAGTGGAAAGTGAAAATTGATGATGCTCCCAGAGAGAAAATAACTGTTTCAGTGGAAGGTGTTGGCTTTGGATGGCTGCACAAAATCCATTCCTAAAACCAGGAGAGAAAGTGGACAGCATAAGGATAGGGGCTTGGTTGGCAGACATGACGGTGGGGAATGAGTACAGGTACTCTCCTGTGGTAGCATCTATCTTCTCAGTAAAACAGGAAATTGGGCCTTCAGTTGAGAGAGGAAGAGAGGGGGATGCTTGAGGTCTGGAAGGAGAGAAGGTGTGAAATAGCTGTTACAAGTGTTTCAAGGAATTCTCCACATTTTGTCATTATTCACCTCTGCACTTCAAAACAAAGAGAACAACTCCAAAAAGACATCCAAGTAGAAAAAAGCATCCAGTAGAAATCATCTTTTGTAGAAAATAAACATATGGTTACCAGGGGATATGGGGGGAGGGATAAATTGGGAGATTGGGATTGATATACACACACTACTATTGACATATATAAAATAGATAACTAATAAGAACCTAGTGTGTAGCACAGGGAAGTCTACTCAGCACTCTGTAATGGCCTATATGGAAAAGAATCTAAAAAAAGAGTGGATATATGTATATGTACAACTAATTCACTTTGCTGTACACCTGAAACTAACATCTGTAAATCAACTAAACTCCAATAAAAATTTAAAAAAAAAAAAGAAATCATCTTTAATGAGACATAAGAAGGAATATGGAGTGTATGAAGACAAAGAAAATGTGAGGAGAAAAGGACAGTAAAATCTTCTGCTACTCCTCAATCCTCAGGTAAAAGTGAACATTTCATTCAGTATCACAGCTGAGCAGAGGGGGAAATCTCACAGACAGGGCTATTACATCAAACTTTTATACTTTGTCTGATAATATTTTCAATCTAATAGCCCAGGGGTTCATCCTGTGAAAATGACTGATATTTAGCTTCTCCTTAGGCCCAATGTGGATTTTAACACTCAGCCATTTTGTCCAACATAAGTATTCAAAGCATCCCTGAACAGCACATATACAATTAGCTGATGCCACAAAGCTCAAATTAAACTAAGTGAATTACAGGCTATTAGCCATGGAGGAAGGACCCCTGGAGATAACCTAGTACATCTTACAGATGAGGAAACTGAGTCCAGGGAAACTGCATGGCAGCTCTGGCTAACACAGTCGGTAAATAACAGGCAGAGGGCAGGACAGGTCAATGTCCTCTCCATCACGATTCACCAATGTTCATACTCAATTTCCTTCCTGCTAAAAAACCACCTTATTGTCTCTGTAATGACAGTAAGTGCCACCGTCCCCTAAAGCTAGCCCTCAAAGCCCATGGTGATTTGCACCTATTGATACATAGCGATTAATTCGCTTTTTTCCCATTTGATGTCCACGGAGGTCATTTAAACTTTGACTCTATAAGACTGAAGGCAAAGGAAGCAAAGTCTGTTTTAGTCACAAACCTACTAAATCCCACGTGAAGACGTGTGTAAAGCTAAACGCACCGAATTTCGAAGACTTTAATATAAAGGAGCCTGTAAACGCGAACGAGACCGTCAGCCAAAATCCCTTGAGCGCCTGGAGAGAATGAGAAGGTTGGGGGCGGAGGAGGGAGAAGTTGAGGATTCACCGAACCCTTCCATCACCTGTCTGTGAGGGGAGTTATGACGAGCCTGTCCGTGCAGCCTACAAACTCATTCTGGTATGTGAACGGCACATCTGTGATGTGAATCATCATCTTGTCGGAATCTTCGTTAAAATAAAATCTGCACTGTTTCAGCCACTCAAAGTCTGCAGGGCTCTTGATTTGCATGTGACGCTGAAATGCAAAAGGTATGTGTTAAAACTGAGATGAGAACCGCTCATTAACTACACGCATTAGCATTCAGGTAGATCATAACGTGAAGTTAATGGAACGCAAAGAGAGCCCAACTACTTGGGAGATGTCAGCTACATCACCATCCAACCCATTCATTTATTGATCAGCAAAAAAAGATACTTTCAACGATATGAGAAAAGGAGAAGTCAAGAGAAACTAATTGTGGCCCTCAATTTAAATAACGTGATCTATTTTAAGAGGAAGGTATTCATTTCTTAAATTTCACCCTTAAATGTCCAATACCACAGTCCTAACCATGAAATACAACCTATGAAAAAACACATTTGGCTTACAAAGATACAGCTAAACAATCTCCTTAGGAAAAAAAGTCATCTCTTATGATTATGATAAAGTACATTCTTGGGTTTTTTTTTTTAATCCGTTAATTACCCTTCCTAGGATTTGCAGGGGGCCAAAATTTCTAACATCTAAATGGCAGGTTATTGCCCAGCAATGCTTTTTTCTGAATATTTTTAACCAAAATTTTAAGCCACTTTAATCATTTTTCTTTGACAAATAAGAAATCTAAAACTACCTACCCTGAGCCCTCTATTTCTCATTGAGGCAAACAGTGTGCTTAACGATTAAGAGAGGAGATTAGCACATAACAGCTTGAATGCATTGCCTTTATTTCCATTACATCAGAACCAATCTTTCATAATCTTTTTTAAATAACAGGGTGAGACATGATCCAGAAAATTATTATGAAAATAAGAGCTTCATGCCTGTTATTTAATGTTGTATTTTATAGTAGAGGACAAATATCATTTCTTTTCCCATTTTCTATAGCTACGAAACTCTCTTTTCCATCCCTGTTCTTTCTTTAAAGGTAAAATCCGCATGTCTCCTGAATGTCAGAAACTATATTAGGAAAGACCATTTGCAATCAATGACATAAAATGTAGCATAACTTGTTAAAGCTGTGATTTATGAAGAGCCTTAAAGGAACTACTAAGCAGTTCTACTAGCAATATCACTTATTATTTCTATAGCAAGAAACTGGTCATCTTCAATCTAATAATCAAAAGGAGCACAAGACAAATAAAAGCTTTTCAGGATGCTACATGACATTTCAGCATTAAAAATGATCACATAAAGAATTTTAAAATGAAGTCTAATTGCCTCCATAACACCTTAGCCGAGATCATTGGAAAAGAGCTGAAATTTCAGCTAAAGACTGAAAAGAAAGTCTGACAAACAATCTCTCATCATGAAGATGCTTCTTTGCCTGAATTTTACCTTTTCTTTGAATTCATTCAAACTATTCCCAGTGGGTAAACAAAGAGAGTTTCTAGTATTTGCTTTTCTGTATATGCCACAGCATTTGTAAAGCATTTACCAGGTCATCAAAGATATCTCTTTGGTGCACATGAATAGTAATCAAAGTCTCATATTTAACTCGTTCCACGGAACTCAGATCCTTGGTTGTCATGTCTATCAATGTGTTCAGTAGCTCCAGGAAAGACTGATTGGTTTTCTGCATGATTTTTTTATCAGACTTGGCATTTCTAAGAGCCTCTTCTGAATCCCGTGTCCATATCATTTGAATTCCTAATAATCCAACCTTATGGAAATAAAAAAGGCTTTATGAGTGCGTATGGCATATGGATATATTGAAATAGAAATCACAATATAGTAAACAGCTGTGATTATTATGCAAATGTCAGGCCACCCTTGATTACATCAACTTGATGCGTTGTTTCAAAACCTATGGAGACTCTATTCATATTGTTTACCTGACAATTAAGTACATACAGCCTCATGACATGTCTACAGATCTTTTCTTCTCATTCTAAGTCGTATTTCTCCCTAGATAGATTTTAAGTTACTGGTACGGAAAGAATACGTCTTAAACCTACTTTCCCCAAACTAACACTATGTGTCTACACATAGTAGACACAAAATCTCTATTGATCACATGACTAAGAAAACATCATTTTCTGTATTTTATTGCTGAAACATATTTCTCATTTTTCTGGTAAAACACACCCAGTACCTTTTATGATTTATGTACTGAAGAGATTCAGTAGGAAAAAAATATTTTAAGTTAAAGAAAACATATCAAATATCTCAGCACAAATATATGTATATTTATAAATATATATGTATAGATACAGATACATAACACCAAATAATCTGTAGTTGAAATCTTTAAGCTTATCTATATTTAACAAATCCTAATGAAAATCTTAATATTGGTCTAGAGTTAAACTATAGGCAGTTGTGTAGTTTACAATAGACAATATCTGAGATCTAAAATGACTATTCTATAAAAAAATACTTTCCAATTTCAATACACTGACCTGAGCAGGGAAGGAAGAAAGAAATTCAATCAGTTGGAAACCTGTTTCTTGAATATTTGCAGCTGCCTGGCGAATCACAAGATGTAATGAGGCCCGAGATTCCTCCAAGAGAGAATTAAGCCAAACTTCCACATTGCCCTCTGCCATCACGGGTTTATCCAATTCAATCGTCTCACCCTCTCGAGAGGAAACTGACAGAATGCGATCATAGATCTGTGTTAGAAGCCCAAAAAGAAGCTATATTTACACAAAGAATGAATTCCTCCATTGCCCTCTTGTCAACGTTATCCTTCCTGTAGAAAGTTAAGCCACATTTTATAAAATAAAAGGCAAAGTATGATACAAAATCAATTCCAAAACAATTTTTTAAAAAGCTATCCGTGAAATCGAAAAGGGAATACTAAATCAATTTCGAATAGTCTATATCGGAGAGGGGAAAACTTGTTTTCTAAGAGAAATGTTCAATACAAATGTGATAATCAAAAAAAACCTCTAAAGTTTCCCAAGATGAAATAGGACTCTCTAAGAACCTGTCATCCACACCACGAGATTATCAAGTTGACATTAGCAATGACCTGGTCAAAATGATCAATGCAAACATCTCACAAGGCAATTCCAATTCTATACTAAACATTGTGCTCTTTACAGGAGCTGTTGGTTGCGCATAATATATTCTAATGCAAACCCAGCTCCCAGTCTGGTCATCTCACTTCAATTTCCATGCAGTATGGCATAATGAGAATATGTGGAGTATTTGGAATTCTAAAATACGGTTCAAATGGTGCTGTGCTATTCACTGACCTTCCAAGGTTGGAAGACACATCTCGGAGACTAAATTTCTTGCTTCTATTTAGTCATTAAAAATCATGCCTGTCCTAGTTCCCAACTCACCTTACAGGACACTCATGCCAGTTATGCAAAATACAGTTGGCCCTCCATATCCACGGTTTCTGAATCCACAAACTCAACCAACCTCTGATCAATATTTGAAAAAAAAAATTCCAGAAAGTTCCAAAAAGCAAAAGTTGAATTTGCCACATGCTGGCAACTATTTACGTAACCTTTACATTGTATTGTATTATAAGTAATCTAGAAACCATGTGTAGGTATATCCAAATATTACAGTATTTTATGTGAGACTTAAGCCTCCACAGATTTTGGTATCTGCTGGGGTCCTGGAACCAATCCTCCCCACAGACACCAAGGAACAACTGTGATGCAAACTATAAAGTAAATGCAAATGTTTGTTGTTGTTTTGTTCTCTAGTAAGTGGAACATTGTTCCCTTGGGCCCAGATTTAGTCTGTATTAATGAAATCCTCCTTAGTTGTCCACAGAAGTGATCTACCAAGAAGCTAATGAGCCTTAAGTTTCAGGGTCCCTCACTTGCACAGACCCTTCTAGGTCCTGAATATAAGTTTGTATTTATAATTTTATAAGATTTAGGACCCACAAAACCAGGATCTGCCCCTGGCTGTAGAAACCTTATGGTAGGAACAGCAACAAGAAAAAAAAAAAATCAATGCTATTTGTTTTTAAGAAGTAATTGCTAGGAACAGAGGCTGAAAATGAGGAAGCTTCAATTATCTTCAATGTACAATCAAACAATGAGAAGCTTCACTCTAGGACCATGAAGTCCTGGTGCTAAAGCAGAAGCATTTGAGGAAAACATCAAGAAGAACTTCCTCGGTAATTCAATGCCCTCTTTCAACCCATGCATCCAGTAGATCTAAAAGAAAGATCAATTTTTAAACCATTCAATCCATACGGTCTCCTCTTTCTCTCCACCCACCCGCTTTGTTGTAGCAACTCGGCCTGACTTTGCAATCACTTTCGAAGCTGGTTTCCTTGCCCCCTTCCATTCTGCCTCCTACTCTGAGCCAGAGGCTCTTTCTGAAACACACATCAGGTCACTGCTCTGCTGAAAACCTCCCACACCTTTTGTCACGTTCATGATGAAGTACGTTCCATAGTGTGATGCACTTGACCTTCTGGAATATGGTCCATGCCTCCTTCTCCCTCTTTTCCCTTTGCTCATCACCCCATGTTGTGGGTTAAACTGTCTCCTCCAAAAATATATATTGAAGCCCCAACCCCTAGTACCTGTGAGTGGGACCTGATTTGGAAATGGGATGTTTGAAGGGGCAGTCAAGTTAAGATGAGGTCATCTTGGATGTTGGTGGACCCGAATCCAATGACCTTAGAAGAAGAAGGAAATTTAGACACAGACACACAAGGAGAATGTCAAGTGAAGACAAAGGTGGAGGTCAAATTGATGTGTCTGCAAGACAAGGAAAACAAAGGATTGCTGACCACCACTGGGAACTAGGAGACAGGCACTAAACAGACTCTCCTGCAGAGCCTCCGGTCGGAACCAACCCTGCCAACACCTTAGTCAGGATGTCTAGCCTCCGGAACTGTGAGAGAATAATTTTCTGTTGTTTTAATCCATGGAAGCCCTAGGAAAGTAATACACTCCTTCACATACCCACACTTCTGACATCCTAGACCACCCACACCTCCGGGCCATTGCACTTGCCCTTCCTCTGGCCAGACTGTGCGTCCCTTCCCCACTTGCCTGGTTATGTTCCACTCACCTTCAAAAAATCAGTTCAAACACCACATTGTCCTTCAGGAAGCTTTCTCTTACACCCCTTACACCCAGGTTAGGGCTCCCTGGTGGGCATTTCCATGCTCCTTGTGCATCACACAAACACAGCAAGTCAAAAATATCGATGGTTTAATTGCCAAATTTCTCTTGAATGTTGTACTGCATAAAAACAACTGCAGTATGGATTGCGATATATTCTTCCTTGGAACCCCAGGACTGGCATCATGCCTGGCACACAGCGAGGGGCTTGAACTTAACTGACTGGCTTTTAATGACCTCCAATAGACTAGCTCTACCACTGCACAAGCTGCACTCTGTAGACCCCACCAGAGCACGAGAACCCTGAGGATGGTATATTCCCATTGTTAAGCACAACATCTAGTGCGTGGTATTTGCTCAACAGATGCAAGTTGCATGCTGGGATGAATAAATAAATGATACTAAGGTTTGTATGAAACACCATAAGGGAGCTGAATATGTTATCCAATTGGAAGGGTCACTTTTTTAGGGAGTTTGCGGTAAAGGGGTAGATTAGACAATATCTTCTGGCAGCTAGGCAAATGTATAGTCTTCCTCATGTTGGATAACTTCTTTTGGGTCCCATACAACTCCATGATTCTAGAAATTGGTGGGAGTGTTTAAAAAAAAAAAGGAAAGAAAAGGTTTTCAATGGAGTATGATGAAAAACATGGAGGACCATCATGCCAAAAACATCTGAAGCCTGATTAAAACAAGTCACTGTGGAATTCTGTTCAGTCAAGGCACTATTTGATGAGCAATTTGTTCCTTTGTTTTGTTGAATTTCTAAACAGTTAACTTGGCATGTGAAGCTATGAATGCTACATACGAAGCATTCCTAATCACATTTAAACTATCTGTTATTCAAATCTACACTTTGGATATTAAGAAGTCACATAGTTCTGAAGGCAAATTGGGCCCAAAAGTATCTTTTTAGTCACCGGGTGATATTTAATGGACAGGGAAGTAACTCTTTGTAAACACTATTGGAGAGCAATTCAATAAAGACAGTTGAGATTCTAAGATACGTAAATTGCTGGCCAGCAATTAGAATTAGGCAAACCTTTTCGTGGAACTTGACCGTTTTGATGTTGTCAAACACACTCAGCAAATGGGCTTGTATAGCGTGTGCGTCTGATGCCTGCCCCAGAATCTCCAGAAGAGCGGGGTCCGAGATGAAGAAGAACCGAGGAAAGCAAAGCCGTTTTTTCTCCAAGTACCTAAGTGGGGAGGAAAAGATAAACTTCATAAGCACACAAAACAGGTCTTTCTAGGAATAAATTAATCTGGATGGGAAAAAGGGAAAAGACTTTGAGAGAATCTAGTTTTCCCCACACTGTTCAATGTTTTTGTTTTGTTTTGTGTTTTTGTTGTTTTTTTTTTTTTTTCATTACTAATTTTGCCAAGTGGGAGTCCATATTCTGATTGGGAGACTATTTTTTTCCAGAATTAATAGAATTTCCTCATTTTTCACAAGTATAATGTATACATTTGACTTAACCTGGAAATATTTGTACTTTCTTTGTAGAAGACAGGAAGATTTACACACAGGGAGTCTTTTGGTTTTGTGTTTGTTTTATTTTATTTGCAAGCACAGTGCTATGTCAGCTAAAGGCTGACAATTCCAATTCTTAGGATTGTATCTTAAAAGAATCCAATGAATCTATCACTGAAGCAGAAACAAAATCCAGCTCCATGGAAGGAAGGGTCTTGACACTGTTCTCTGCCTCGAGGAGTTACAAAAACCCAGTGAATGTTTGTTCTACCTGTCATCACCCTACTTTTGCTGCACTTTTGTTTCCCTATTTAACATATTTCTACTTAGTGATTTTATCGTGATTAGCCAAAGGGCAAGAAAATTATTTGTTACTCTTGGAGTTCCTCCAGCCTCCATCTATGTAAGTGTGGGTGTGGGTGTGGGTGTGTCAGTGTATATTGCTAGGTATTAGATTAGGCTCTCATTTTTGTATAATCTTGGCTGCTTGTGTACACTACACACTGTTCATATTGTTCTTCATTGAGTATAATGAAATATTTTGCTTCTTCAGATGTTTATCCAAGAAGGAGATCAGAAAAACAGGTATATTAATTTTAAAAACAAGGACTGTTTGAGAATATTTACAAGCTCTTGTCCCAGTGGCGGAAGAAGCCATAAAGCCTATAATTTAAACATCAGAGACAATCTAGTAACTGCTTGGAGAGACGATAAGCCTCCAAACTATCAGTTTTATCTATGCCACCACGTTAGACATGAATTGAGTCTAAGCAAAAGAACACCCATTTGGCTAATCCTGTCTCGTGTCTCTGGTCCCTTTCATCTCTAGGATGCTTGGAGTGAACTTACCCAGTAAGGGATTTCTGGCAGATTTCCAACTGGTCCAGCAAGTGTGGCAACAGCTGCCCCATGGTCTCATCTCCAACACAACACTGAACCACACTGGGCATCTCATGTGCCCGACTCATGATCTTCACCCAGGATTTATCTATGTTGGAAAAGCGCTTGGCCTCCTATGAGCACAAGGTAACAAAGCACACTTGGACACGTCTGTGATCCCAAGGACAGAGTGTCTCACATACCTCCCGCTGAGGTCAGACTTGTAACCGTTCTGGATACCCTGTGCATACATGAAATATCACACATGTTCTATTTCAATTTTCCTTGGGTCTTTTGCACCAGAGCACCCCCTTTCTTAAATAAGAATCTTTAGCTCAACCCTGGGACCTACATTGTTAACTAAAAGCAGGAAGCAGGTATAAAAATAATAACACAAATTGGGAGACTGGGATTGACATATACACCCTACGACATATAATACATAACTAATAAGAACCTACTGTATAGCACAGGGAATTCTACTCAGTACCCTGTAATGGCCTATATGGGAAAAGAATCTAAAAACAGAGTGGATATATGTATACATATAATTGATTGACTTTGCTGTACACCTGAAACTAACATAACATTGTAAATCAACTACAGTCCAATAAATATTAAAAATAATAATAATAATACAACACAAGATAATTTAGGAGACAAGCACCCTCCCAACTGTTTTCAATTACCTCCAAATTAAGTGAATCTTATGTTTTTCAAGTTTTCTACACTGAGCATTATTTGTGTATTTAGAAAACAAACATTTAAAAATAAGATACAGGGCTTCCCTGGTGGCGCAGTGGTTGAGAGTCCACCTGCCGATGCAGGGGACGCGGGTTCGTGCCCCGGTCTGGGAAGATCCCACATGCCGCGGAGCGGCTGGGCCTGTGAGCCATGGCCGCTGAGCCTATGCGTCCGGAGCCTGTGCTCCGCAACGGGAGAGGCCACAACAGTGAGAGGCCCGTGTACCGCAAAAAAAAATAAAAATAAGATACAAAATTAATTATAGTGTGACCCTAATATTCTGAAATTTTTTAAATAGATTTTTGAGGAAAAATGGAAAATGTGCAGATTAATTTGAGAGAGTAGGAATAATTGTGATTTTCTTCCTTAAAACTTTCTATATTTTACCAATGAGCACATACTATCAAGTATGAGAGCAAGAAACTCCACCTAACTCCTTCAATATTGTATGTGAAAGTTTCCATTAAGTCCAATTTGAGACTCTTCACCCATCAAGAGGAAAAACACGCCCAAATATAAAAGAAAAATAAATACCTAAAATTATAATGTATGGATACATTTCACTGGTAGCCAAAAAATAAATCAGCTAATGGGTCTGCCCTCTATAATTACACTGAAAACTAACCAAAGAGAAAGCTAAGGAAACCTAAGTGAAAAGAACACTCAACATAATCATGCTTCTAAAACTGAAATGTATTGTTAACACGTTATAATTTAGCAAACAATTTAACGTAATTGGGTAAGAATCCTTGAGTTTTTCCTTGCCGATTTCCACTCCATTTTACAGTACTGATATAATTGGGTATATTGTAGAGTGTGGGTTATTTTAAACTGTCAGTAGTAGAGAACAAATTATCCTACCACTGTCAAGATAACCACTCTGTAATTCTACACTGTTCCAAGTTCCACCTTCAAATTATCTGAAGAAGTATATCAACTATGCAGGCATTCAGTCTTTGTTTTTTAACCCTCCATTTCCTATAAAACCTCACCATTTTGAAGCATTCTTCCTCTCATTTTCACACCCCTCTTTTCCACAATTACCCTCTCTCTCTTTGAAGAACAGCTTGACAGCAACAACCAAAAGACTGGAGAAGGGGTGGCTCAGTAGAGGTTGAAATTTATTGCATTTTTAAGGGCATTCTGAGTTATTAGCTAGTTCTCTAAGTTTAAAAGCCGAATGAAATCATAAAGAAATTTCTAAGACCTTGGGAAGCTGCTTGGCAATGTCTCCTCCTACAAAGACGGCTTCTAAGTAAATCCACAAGTTTTGCACCATCATCCAATTCTCAATGATGTCTGCTGAGTTGGAAAGGTATTGCACCCACTTTTGAATCTGGCCTTTGAATGGCATATTGTACCTAAAACGAGAAATACATTCAGAATTTGTTTTTTTAGTGTTTTGTTTTTATTGTTGTTGTTTTCAAACTAAAGAGGTTTTTTAAAAAATCCTGATTTTCACCTGTTTCTTTACAACTTTGATTACGTTGCTGGCTTTTAAAATGACGCTACCAAGTGATGCATTCATCACCATATACTGGGCATTGTTAAACTGACTTTTTCCCTTTTGACCCAGGGCATAGAGAAGTGGGAGACGTATCATCTAAGAAGCAGATCAAGCATTAGACTTGACTCCGCCCAGCTGCTGGAACAGTATCATTCTGGTCATTGTTGCTGTCGCCAAGGGAATAACATTCTCTCCACTGAGCTTCTGTGCCTATTCTGTGAAGTCTCTTGTTTTTCATGTAATGTGGAGCCATTACAGAGCCGTTGGCAGGGACAGAACAACAAATTCCGTTTTCAAATATGATACTATCTGGACTCTCTCTTTAGCCTGCCCTCTTCTGAGCCTCCTTCCAACTTCCCATCCACTCCTGTCCACCCCACTCATGTCTGTGTGTACATGTATGCATGAGGCTTTCTGCGTGTACACACATAAAGCCTGAGAGCCACTTTTCTTCCTCTCTCATAGTTAATCTATCTTCCCTTTTTCCTCGTGAGACAGAAACAGACAGTGGTCCCCCAATATCTTTTCCTCCTTCTTCTTTAGATACAGAACCCCATTTCTACCTAGACTCATAGCTGCCCAGTTAAAATACTGAAGTTCGCAGCCTCCTTTGCAGCAATGTGCAGTCCCGGGATTAAGCTCCACATCAATATTTCTCAACTCTAGCTGCACATTCTAATCATCCGATAAATATTAAAAACTACCAATACCTTAAAACAAACAACAACAACAAAAAACCCTACCAATACCTGCCTGGATCCCACCCCTAGGAACTTTGATTCGATCAGTCTGGGATGTGGCCCAGGCTTTGGGATTTTTTAAAGTTCCTTAGGTGTGTCTAGTGTGTAGCCAAGTCTGAAAACCACTCTTCCGGATGGGAAGAGAGCAGCAGCATTGGATGTAACGGGTAGAAGGAGGAGAAGGGCTCCCAAGAGCCATCAACCTTGGGACTTTTTTTACTTGAGAAAGACATACACTTCAGTCTTGTTCAAGCAATGTTGTATGTGGTGCTTCTGTTATTTGTAGACAACCCTACTCCTAAACGATTGTCCTGCCTTTTGTTGTTTTTCCTCTTCTCCTTCTTCACCCTTTCTTGATCTCTCCAGTCCAACATGATACGGGCTTGAAGTCATCTCAAATATTAGTCATATTAGTGAATAAAATTTTAATTTTCATAGTCTTAAGTGTTAAGCAGATTGCTTTAATATTCTACACATCTTTCTGGGGTTTTTTGCTTGTTTATGCTTTTCACAAGAATATAGGTCCATAGCAACAGAAATCTTTGTTTTATTCACCCTTCTAACCACAGCACCTAGAAGACCACATGGCACGTGGTAGGTATTCTGTAAATTTCTGTTGAATATGCGTTCCTCATACAACTCTGTCTGTGGGTTCAATGCCATTGGTAAGAAAAGTTTACCCATTCCTAACACAGATGATGTTTAGTTAATGTATATGTGTACTTCTTCTACCTCCATAGGGTATGTTATCTTCCATCTGTCCTTAATTCTGGTTGGGTGTGACCAGTAACCAAATTCATTAAAACTCACCAAATTCTAAGTAGTTCAGACTCAATATTACCAATAGTCTGAATCTCTAAGACCTAATTTTATATTCTATATTACTCATTTCAAACACTTACACAATTACCATATATTTGAGGAAATCCTGGTGAACAAAAAAATTATTTCAAAAAGCACCAGAGGAAGCATTGAACCAAAGAAATCTAAGTTTATGCATCTCTGGCTCGCACGTCCAAAGCATGACAGCTCTGCTGCTACCATCAAACAGAAATGTTAGTATGGTATCGGTCTGAGCTGCTTTACTTCTCTTTATGAATTAACTTCATTCTCTATCTTAATCTGTCATCTCATTAAAGTGTGTACACAACTAAGAGTTTCTAGTCCATAGGTGTTGACCAAAAGGTTTCCGAAGTAATTATTCTAAAATTCAGAATAATTTTCCTTCTGGAATCTAGAGCCTGTCGAGCTGTCAGCTGTGCAGTGAGGCCTGTCAGCAGCAAAGCTGAAATGTTCCACAAGATCCAAGTGGCTAATTACATGGTGCATGATTTTGTCCAACTGATGGTCTCAGACACATCCCCCAAATAGAGGATAATGAAATCAAAACAGTTTTATCCATGCCGTGCCAAAGGCTAAAATTAAAACAAGTACTTTCAATGTTGAATAGATTGTATGAGGGGTATTGTTGCATTTGTTTAATTAATTTCCCTTGAAGTGTTTGTTTTTATGGTTCTCAAACCTCAGGGGAAAGAAGGACGGTTTTCCTACCTGTTGCCCAGTAGGGAGCCCAGTAACATCAAGCTGTCCTCCATGTTGGAGATGATTTCCGATGTACTGTCTCCTCTCAAGAGGAGCTCTCCACGGGTTTTAAAGTTGCCAAATGTGAATGTTTTGTTGTCCCATTCATTAATCACCTGCTTCAGCTTTTGTTCAACGTCCCTCTCTTTCACCGCACTGATACAGATGTCCTATTAAAAGTGCAAGCTCTCATTTTATCACATGAAAGTCACACATCCTTCTCAAATAGTCTTGGTTCAACAGAGGTCCTGTCTATACCCTTTCCTTTATATGTATCTATAAATACTTACATTTCCAGATCTAAACTGCAATATAATAAATGGTGTGTGTGTGTAGATATAATATAGATTTATCCTAATCTGTAAAATTTATCACCAAACTATTCCAGAAAGAAGACAGAAAAGATATACAGCAGTGGAAGATTTTCAGCCACGATAAAAAAGAAAATCCTGCCATTTGTGACAGCATGGTGGGACCCTGAGGATACTGGGTTAAGTGAGATAAGTCAGACAAAGACAAATATTATATGATAGCCCTTATATGTGGAATCTTAAAAAAAAAAAACCAACAACAACAAAAAAAAAAAACTTGAAAAAACAGAAAGTGGAATGGTAGTTAACAGGGGCTGGGGGTGGGGGAATGAGAGAGATGTTATATCTATTTACAGCTAATAGATAAATATGTCCTAGAGATCCAATCCACAGTACAGTGATTATAGACAACAAAACTGTATCCTAAACATTCAATTTTCTAAAAGACTAGATCTCAATTGTTCCCACCACTAGAAGAAATGATAACTGAGGTGTTAGTTAACACTACAGTGGAGCTTATATTGCAATATAAATGTATCAAATCACTATGTTGAACACCGTAAACTTACACAATGTTAAATGTCAATTATATCTCAATAAAAAGTAGGATAAAAAAGATATGCAATAACCTTTTAAATTTTGCCACTTTCATCAAAGACTCAAAATGTAATGTGTCTCTGATTTAACTCTAAAGTCAAATCAATGCAGTACGAGAGGAGGGAATGAACAGAAACCTGACTTCTTCCCAGCTCTCTGATCACTCTCCCTGTCTTCTCTGCAGCCTTATCTTCTCCTGGACCATTGGTCAAACCTGTCCTTGCCCTCTTCTTGTCCCTCTCTGGATGAGCATATCCACACCTGTGCAGTCAGCAACCTTTTGTATCTCCAGGAAAGACCCACACCCACTGCTTACTGGGCTTCTCTGTTTGGATACATCAAGGAAACCCAAAACACAATCTGTGAAATATCAAACTCATGCCCAAAATCAAGCTCATAGTCTTTGCACTTTGTCATTCCACCTGATCACCTTCCAACATTCCCCATCTCAGTCACAAGCACCATCATCCACTTAGATCTCTCAGCAAGAACTCTAGGGTTCATCCTCAGCCCCTCCCATTTCCCTACCATGT
Organism: Aethalodelphis obliquidens; assembly: GCF_003676395.1. Lineage (NCBI taxonomy): Eukaryota > Metazoa > Chordata > Mammalia > Artiodactyla > Delphinidae > Aethalodelphis > Aethalodelphis obliquidens. The sequence continues at coordinate 11,553,319 of NW_020837973.1, forward strand.
TCACTCCGTCAAATTCTATCCTCCTAACGATCTCTTCAATCTTGTCTCCCCTCTTCAGCTTCACTACCTGCCTCCTCATCTGACACATCATTATCTGTTGCCGGGGATATTCAAGTAACCTCCCAATTGGTTTCCCAGCATTCCCCCTTTCCGTTTTCCAATTCTTTCTCCTCACAGCTACCGGAGTGATCTTTACAAAATGCAAATTTAACCACGTCATCCCCCAATCAAAATACATCTCCCAGTTGGCTACCGACTGCTTCAAAGACTGAAATCAATAACACATTCTAGACCCACTCCATCTCCCCAACCTTATCTGTCTCCTCTCTCGCCCACCTCCACATCTCGGCCATCTGGTCCCCTAAACACACCTCAGACCCTTCACATATGCTGTTCCACCTGCCTGACACTGTCTTCTCTGCACTTTCCAAGCTCCTTACCCCCTCACCACACAAGCACACCCCGTTCACCCAGCACCCAGTCTTCCTGACCTTCATTGCCCTCGCCCCACCCCCAGAGAGGTCAACCCCATTATTAGAGGCCCTCATAGAGCAGCATACTTCCATTTCAATGGTATTTACTGCAGTTTGTAACTACACCTTCATTTGTACAATTATTTAATTATACAAATTATTTAATGATCTGTAAACACAGGAACGTATGTCCCCAGCACTTAACACAGAACCTGTTATATAAACGTTTGTTGAAGAAATAATAGCTGAGTACCAGGAAAAGAGTTTTGATTGTTCTAGCATGATGTACTGCACCAACAGACCATGATGTAGGAAGACTCTCAAATCCCCTGGGACCTTCCAATCTCCCACCACATCATACACTCAATCATTGTACCTCTATTTCCTCTTTGTATTTCAGAAGAGGTGCCTCCATGATATGTCTTAACTTAAAAGTTTCATTCCCCACATCTAGACTGTGCCCAGTGAGAGCAGTTATCCTTTCCCAGTGCCTTTCCATCATGGCCTTACTGGCCATGCGCTCCAGCAGGGGACAACACTCGCTGAAATCATCAATGGTCTTCTTCAGATCCAAAAAAGCCTGCCAGTCCTTCAAGGCCCGGGGCAGCTTCCGACACCTGCGAAGAAAAGCCAACGTGAAAGTTCATTCGAATATAAGCCTGGAATGTCTCCAATCCAAGACTGTCTGCTAGCATTTCCATCAAAAAACAGTCACCTCAAATACCCATCACACTGGTAAATCTCATGACTCAGTGGATAGCTGTTAATATAACCCACTTTTACATTGCAGAAATTTGCTCCTCCCAACCAGGAATGACTTTTTTCAATTTCCTCATAAAAATTAGGTAAAAGGCATTATTTTAAAGAATAGAGGTGCTTCCCAATTCAATTCAATTCTCCAAACATGTTTTGAGACCCTACCAAGTACAAAGCGCAGCAGAGTGTCTCAGGCTGTCAACTGAAAAGTACAACAAATGATCCTCCATTTTGGGGGGGGTTCAACACTTCAAGGATGTAGAAATATCACAGGGCTCTTGCTTTTATTCCAAATAAATCATCTAACATAAACTTCAAATGTTGGTAAGTGCAATATAAATAGAGATCAGCTCTCTCTAAGATGCAGGAAAGCCCTTGGCAAGATTCATCCAGGTTTAAAGGATGTGCTTGTCTCACCAGGCACACATAGGGGTAATTAATAAATCGCATTTGACAAGGGTGATGTCAGTGGACAACAGCAATGAAGCATGATGTGCTTTCGAAACATCTGGGTGAAAAAAGAACCCTGACAGCCTATCAAAGAAGAAAGTATTTGAGGTTCAATAGCTCTGGGCATGATAAACATTAATTTCTCACCTGTTCTGGAACTCTGAAAGTTCGCAGTTGATTTTTTCAATATTTACTTCTGACCACAGAAGATCATGATAGCTATTTACAGTTTCTATGACACTGTTGTACAGAGCATATATTTTCTGTAGAAGACTTAGTTGCTTCTTGATTTCGAGAAGCTGAGGATACTGTGTGACTGGCAGACCAAAAAGCTCCTCTCCTCCAGTATAGGTGATATATTTCCGATAGATATTATCAAATTGATTCTAATAAAAATACAAGTGAAAACTCATCAAAAATGATTTACATGTGAATAAACATGCAAATGAAAAAAAAAGATTGGCCAATAAGCAAACATGTATGATCTCTGAGCACATGTAAATGAGAACTAAATGAGTACAATTAATGACATAGAAACCAACGTTAACCATACCAAATCACAGTTTTTAAAAGGTAAGTACATACTATATTCCACAATGGGCTTCTCTATATTAAGCAGAAAAAAAGTATGTGTTTAAAAGACATTGAGGTTTTGGTTATATAGAAAGTCAAAGAAACTAAAAAGATCACCTGAAATATGATAAGTCTATCACTGGCTTCCTGGGGTTTCAAGCCGCTAGCCATTGGACCATTCTGACACAAAAAGTTAAAATAAACATAAAGTAAAATGAAGCAAATGCATACAAATTTCATGAGCACTATGTATTTGAATATCAAATTTTGTTTACATGCATGTCACATACAGGATAGGAAACTTACTTTTTATTTGTAAAAAAGGACTCAGGAAAGTAACTCATTTGGAAATATTTTCAAGGCCAAAAAAAAGCCAAATTGAGGTCACAGCTTTCATATGTCAAGAAATTTTGAAAATTAAAACTATGTGCTATTAATTTATCAGGTGACATGAAGGGTAAATAACTATTCTGTAAGAAGCACAAACGGTGTCTGGTTTGAACTAGAACACTAATGCCACATGACACACAGAGTTCACCACTCTAATATCTATTTGTAAAGTGACCTGTAATGTTAACATTCCAATCAGGTTTTCCTATATTAGACCACCTTAAATAACTGGATTTCTGTGCTTCTTCATCCGTGAAGTTGGTTCATGAATCCAATCTCCTAATTTCATTTACTTTGTGGTTTGGCGTGTTACCAGTTAGTAAGTACAAGTTTTACCCTATACTCTACACATTTCCCTTCTGTAGCACATTGTAATTGGCTGGAAGTGGGTCTCCTTAAGCAGCATATTCCCAGCAGAAGATTTTGCATGAAAACTTATGTATGTATGATTAAAATATGGACTCAATCTGTCTTGTCCACTTTTGCGTCTTCAGCACCAAGGGCAGTTCTACAGTATTTGCAGAACTAATGAATACTGTGTGAAGGATGATCATGACAACTATAAGCGAATAATATTTATCTACACAAATCTAGAAAAGCTACCAAAATAACTTCAGTACGAAACCAATGGTATAAATAAAGAGCACTTTTAAATTTCCATTTACTGTTGAAATTATTCTGGATGAATTCTAAGCAGAAAGGATTGTGAAAGGGAAATATCTTTGCTCTTGTGAAAATAAAATTTCCATTCCTAGGGAATTTCATTAAATCTGACATATTGTGTGGGCCAAAAGGTTCATTTGGTTTTTTCGTAAGACGGCTCTCGTTGTCTTTAACTGCATTCGAAACAGTTTTGTTAGATTGTATTGTGACAGCTGTCATATCATTTAAAAACAGGCATCAAAATTGGTGAATTTTTGTGTAGCCATTTTAATATTGAAGATGGAGGAAAAAAAGTAACATTTTCAGCATATTATGCTTTATTATTTCAAGAAAGGTAAAAACGCAACTGAAATGCACAAAAAGATTTATGCAGTATATGGAGAAGGTGCTGTGACTGATCGAGCATGTCAAAAGTGGTTTGCGAAGTTTCGTGCTGGAGATTTCTCCCTGGACAATGCTCCACGGTCTGGTAGACCAGTTGAAGTTGATAGTGATCAAATCAAAACAATAATTGAGAAAAATCAACATTATACCATGCGGGAGATAGCCGACACACTAAAAATATCCAAATCAAGCGCTGAAAATCATTCGCACCAGCTTGGTTACGTTCATCGCTTTGACATTTGGGTTCCACGTAAGTTAAGTGAAAAAAACCTTCTTGACCATATTTCCACGTGCGATTCTCTACTGAAACGTAATGAAAACATTCTGTTTTTAAAACAAATTGTGACAGGCGATGAAAAGTGGATACTGTACAACAATGTGGAACGGAAGAGATCATGGGACAAGCGAAATGAACCATCGCCAACCCTACCTAAGGCCAGTCTTCATCCAAAGAAGGTGATGTTGTGTATATGGTGGGATTGGAAGGGAGTCCTCTATTATAAGCTCCTTCCAGAAAACCAGACGATTAATTCCAACAAGTACTGCTCCCAATTAGACCAACTGAAAGCGGCACTCAACGAAAAGTGTCCAGAATTAGTCAACAGAAAACGCATAATCTTCCATCAGGATAACTCAAGATCACATGTTTCTTTGATGACCAGGCAAAACCTGTTACAGCTTGGCTGGGAAGTTCTGATTCATCCACCTTATTCACCAGACATTGAACCTTCGGATTTCCATTTATTTCACTCTTTACAAAATTCTCTTAATGGAAAAAAATTTCAATTCCCTGGAAGACTGTAAAAGGCACCTGGAACATTTCTTTGTTCAAAAAGATAAAGTTTTGGGAAGATGGAATTATGAAGTTGCCTGAAAAATGGCAGAAGGTAGTGGAACAAAAGGATGAATACGTTGTTCAATAAAGTTCTTGGTGAAAATGAAAAATGTGTCTTTATTTTTACCTAAAAAACCAAAGGCACTTTTTGGCCCACCCAATATTATCTTTAAACAACTACATTTTGCATGCTGTAGTCACTCTTCTCCCAAAATACACAGAGAAAGCTAGAGTTGTACCAAATCGTAGTCCAGGTAGAACTGGTGACAGTCTTGGAGGAAGACCTCCACGGTACTAATAAGCTCTTTCCTGAAACTGGGCTGCAGTGAGACTAATTCATTCTGCACTTCACTGGCACGTGCCAGAAGCTTCTCCCAAGTGTAACGCAGAGTATCCACTTTGTCCATCTCTTCCTTTGCTATCAGAAGCCCATATTTGTTAAGCAGGGCATAGGATTCCTACACAAAAGAAGAAAAATTTAATTTCTGCCAGTCAGGTGCATAAATGTATGCACAGTCATTTTTTAAAGCATTAGAATGGAAAAGATCCACATGACAGGGAAACTGCCCAGAGAGTTCTTGTTACTCTACTTGCAAACTTGGAAAAGCTTAAGTGAGCAACTGAGCCACTTAACTTCAGTTTCCTCATCTGTAAAACAGGAAGATTCCCTGGCTGCTTCATAGGATTTTCGTGAATATCAAAAAATATATCAATTTAAATGCATTTTGAAAACTATAAATTATACAAATAAAAGGTATTTTTACTTAGGCCCCTAAATTGTATTTGAAGACTACAAAATTAAATCAAGTAAATGAAAAACATAAAACAATTTAACTGCTAATTTTAGAATAACAAAATGAATCAGAGTTTTAACTCTATCCTATTTCACTTTGTTGGTAAAAGGTTCCAACAGTAAGACATAAGAGGGCATTCTTGAATCAGAGCCTAAGCCAAGTTATTGCCCTCAGGACACAAAATCCTGGACTATTCTCTTGTCTAGAAGATTAAAATAAGGCAAAGTTTGGTTTTCATGAGAAAGGATTTTTCCTAAATATCCCTGGCCTCTTCTCCCACCATTACTCTTCCCCAAAGACATAGAATGAACACCTGATTGTTGATTTGGGGAAAAGATTGTTGATTTGGGCAAGCATAGCCCAGTGCCTCTCTTCCTCTTCCCTCTTTCTCCTTGAAGGCATGCCTCCAGTCTACACCCCAGTACCAATCAAAGCAACACAGAGACCTGCAGCTTTCCAATGCTCCCTTTGATGGATGAGTAAGTACAATTCTGGAACTTAGTGCTCACAAGGCCATAGTGTGTGTGAATAGGGTGGGGAGATGGGGAAAGTAAGATACAATGGGAATATGGGAACTGAACACTAAATCAGGTCTTTCAAATAAGTTCTATCAGTACTGAAGATTGCATGTTGAGCTTGAATACTTGACAACAGTTTGTCTTAACGCTCACATCAGGGGGAAAGGCTTGGCAATTGCTGGACCTCCTCTTCAAACCCCTTCTCCAAACTACCCTGGTCCAAGTAGGGGCTCTTTGCCTTGATGTTTCAATTCCAAAGAAGAACACAATGGACCACGTGATTTCCCTGACCCAACACATTAGAGGTGCAAACCTTCAGTCATCTCTGCCATTTTCATGGTAATTTGAAATTTTTCAAAATTCAAAGAGACGTGCAGAAAATATGAGACAAGAGTATGATCCTGACCATCAGAGTTTAAGTCCAGACACTTAAGTTATGGTGTGATGAAAAGATAATGTTTTTATAACTGGAATTGTTCTAATGCTACAGTTATACTAGTCTCGTTTAAAAGAATATAGTAACCCATTGCTGATAAAGCGTTTGCATCTAGAAAAGAGAGTATGATAATAAAAACAAAAGTAATGTGCAACATTAATCAAACTGCATGATTTCTTTGACCCTCAGTTTCCTTGTTTGTAAGTGGAGTGTTGTAGGAAGGATTAAACAAGTTAATACAGAGTAAACCCATGAATGGACACTGTCAGTGCCCCATCCAGGTCCTGTTTACCAGCTGGTATTTGCAACCCAGATTGTTGGGTGTGTTGACTATAGGAATCAAGCTGCCTTCTTCCCTTGAAAATGGTCCTCAGCTGATAGGAGCCTCCTCATGAGGAAATAGTGGTCAATGACCAACTGATTTGGGGGAATAAAGACAGTCCCCCTTGCCTCAAAATGGGGCCAACTGTGTGGTACAATTCATGTTCCAGAACACTCCCTGGGGGATCAGGCCGAAGTTAGTCTACAGCTAAGATCACACCCTGGCTTAGCTTCCTCCCACCCCCAACCTCATCCTTTTCTGTTTCGTTCACTCTACTTCTCCCATGAGCACTCATCAATAAATCACTTATACAGAAATCCTCATCTCAGGCTCTGCTCTTCAACACCTTAAATGCTGTGTAAAGTACTAGAACTGCCCATACGAGGCACCCTATAGGTTAGGTATCATTACTGAAATCGTTGTTCTTGGGTTTAGCGTCCATTTGTAATTCCAGTCCAGATCTGGTCAATAGTTCATCTAATAGAGCCCAACATATGGAGGTATTTCTATAGAACAAGTGATTATCAGTTTACCTCAATAGGTCCCACTTGAAAGTCAATGGAGATTTGCTGCTCCCTAATTTCCTTCAGTGCCAGAATAGCAATTCGAACATCATCTAGGTCTTTAATTGGGCGATTCAGTTTCTTACTGAATTCTTCAACAAGTGTAAAAATGTTTTCCATCTCACTTCTGTATTTTTTGTTACAGTGACGGCCAGTGACAACCATCCAGGCCCTCGTCTCAGCGGTCAAGGTGAACTTCAAGTCAGCTGTAAAACCCACATGTCCACCGTTCAGTTTGAAAAACTAGAACCAGTATAAGGAGACCCAGTGTAACGGTTTACCAACAGTAAATACTTTGCAGCTGATAGCCCTCTAACACATGAAAAATCAAACTGGAAAATAATTAGTTTTTCCCAATCATTATATATCCATTCATGTCATAAAGCCTATTTGTAACAATTCAAAACACATTCTAAAATGGGGAAAAAAAAAAACAAAACAGTACCTATCGAAACTGTCGGAGATAAGCCTCAAATCTTTGTTATTGTTATTTATTAAAGAAAGGGTACATTTTAATTCCAAATATGACAGACTCATCCCTTATCTGAATTAGCATTTATTTTCAAGGTTTAGCAGCAGAGTGTTCAAAATAGTCCAGAATAAATAATTACGCAGAAGGGAATTAAAAACAAGTCTATAAGTTGGTCTTAAAGCTTGAGGCCAATAAAAGGAAAGTCAATCTTTAAGATAGCTAGAACTCTCTGGAATACTAATCTAGGTAAAGAGACAGAGTAATACGTTGAATTTTTATGACTGTCTGAAAGAAAATGAACCAACCTGTGTACAGAGCAATGGTACCCGCACAGATATACTCAGGCTCAGTGTTAATTTCTTGCTCTAGTTTTTGGAAATAGAGAATCTGGGATTCAAATTCAGAAAGCGAGGGGTTTTTCATAATAAATGTCACAATGGTTTCTTCTTTCTCCTTTTGCCAAATGTGATTGTAGCGTTTGAAGCAGTCGGTGGATGCAATAACTTCCTAGAATACAAATAACGTATTTGTGTAGAGAAGGAAGAATCAGAAACGGTATCATGATATAAATAAACATTTGCCAGTTGCTGGTGGTTCCCATGGATTTATTAAAATGTTTAATTAGTGAACCGTGTGACTAGTTGAAAATGCCACAGGACTGGAACTGGATACAATAGTGTAAATAGTAACCTGGGACTAGTAACAATGTAACTGGTACCATCCTAGCCAAAAAGAGACGGGAACAGTTTCTCAGGAAAAAAAAAAGAGAGAGAGAGAGAGACAGTGTCCATAAAATCTCTTGTGAACCAGGCCCTACTGATTGAAGCTGGACCTTAGGTCAAAAAACACAGCTCAAATCATGCCACAGAGAGGGTGATGCTATGGGGAAAAAAAATACGCTGAGGTCACTTTTTCCCATTGCACAAACTCCTCCAAGACTCTCATTGGTGAAATCTACTGGAAGTCTCAATGGAAACCCATTGACTTGTTCCCTAAGGTCAGAGCATGGAGATTAGATCTAGAGGGACAAATAGAATATATCCAGCATCAAGCCCCATTGAAAGATTGCATGGAATCACACAAAATGTATAAATATATTAGATAAGGACTGACATCCATACAACATTAAATCTTCCCATGTGTTTCTAAATCTTCTCACCTCTTTTTCTTTAATTCCTTGTTAAGTTTTAGAGAACTCTTCAAAAAGACCCTACAAACTTCTCATTATGTACGCTCCTAGGTATTTTTCAATGATGTTGTTATTGTAAAAAGGATCTTTTTTCCACTTTCCTTATAACTGTATGGATGGCATATAAGTTTTTTTAAAAACTGTTTTTTTAACAAATGGTCTGCTTTGTTACAAAGTGTGCTTCTGTAAGATGAATTGGCTCTCTCACAACTGGCAAATAAGAAATGATGTCAATATAACAGGAAGGTCACATTACCAAATGCTGTTTTTCCTAACACTTCATTTTGTACCCACTAAAGCAGCAAACCAAAGAGGGGCACAATGCTTTTTGTCTCTTCTTTCTTTTGGGTTAATTTGTTCTCCACTTTGTTTTGAGAATGTTCTTTGCACAGTTAGACCTGATCTTTGTATATTTTATATTTGTCTCCATAACTCAGTATTTTCAACTGTTTCTTACACCTTGTTACAACTTCTACCAAGTTTCTTTCACCTTTCGATAGTATGTAAAGTTCTATACTGACTACAGCGTTGTTAAACAGGTTAATATTTTACTATGATTGTTATTGTTTTTGGTATTACTCTGGTTACAGAAGTTCCTAGGTTGTGTGTGTCTATCTCAACCTCTTTTTTCTCATAAGCCCTATTAGATGTGCAACTTTGCAAAACTGGCTTTTCAGGAACATGTTTATTGCATTACAGCAGAAATGCCTATAGTTACCTTTCAACTGACTACTAATTTAACTCTTCTTGGGCCATATGTATTTTTTAGATTAGCGCTTTTGGATTTACTTGATAGATAATCATATCATCTCCAAATAATTAAAATTTGTCTCCTCATTTCTAATGTTTATACCTCTTGGTAGTCAACTTTTTCTATTGGCTTACATTATAATTTCAGAGTTACATCTGCATGAGAAAAAAAAAATTTCAACTGAGATAGAGCGAAAAGTGGCATTATTTGAAAGAATAGAGCATTACCAACGGCATTCTAAATGGTCTGATTATTTTAAGTAAATTTCACCAACCTGAACCAAGCCAAGCAGTAGCTTTACTCTAGTTCCCCATGTGCAGCTAAAGATGCCTCTTGAAACCTCAGGATTAATGAGTGTTGACACTTCACACCCACTAAAATGCAGAAAGCTAAGCCTGCCCCCGCTTGTCCCAGCTACCCCTGATGCCCTGGCACGGGCTGAGATGTTGACATGCACACCCAGAATGCACTGCAACAGCATCTAGACATATTCACAAATGTATGATGGTTTGGAGAATGAATTACAGATTATCAAAGATCCCTGAATATGGGTAAAATTCCAGAATCCTGAGCTCTTTCAACACCCAAGAGTTTATAATATTAAGAACGTACCTGGGACTTGCCTGGTGGCACAGTGGTTAAGAATCCACCTGCCAATGCAGGGGACATGGGTTTGAGCCCTGGTCTGGGAAGACCCACATTCCACGATCAACTAGGCCCTTGTGCCACAACTACTGAGCCTGAGCTCTAGAGCCCGCGAGCCACAACTACTGAAGCCTGCAAGCCACAACTACTGAAGCCTGCAAGCCACAACTACTGAGCCTGGGTGCCACAACTACTGAGCCTGTGCTCTAGAGCCCACAAGCCACAAGTACTGAGCCTGTGTGCCACAGCTACTGAAGCCCACAAGCCTAGAGCCCATGCTCCGCAACAAGAGAAGCCACGGCAATGAGAAGCCCGTGCACCGCAACAAAGAGTAGCCCCCGCTCACCACAACTATAGAGAAAGCCCATGCACAGCAACAAAGACACAACGCAGCCTGAATAAATAAATAAATAAGTAGATAGATAGATTTATTTAAAAAAAAAAGAACATACCCTAACTAAATAAGTTTTAGACTCTCATTTATTTTATCTGAGTCAATCTTTATTAAACTGGAACTTTTGAAAGCAGAGGTAACCTAAAGCCTAAAGGAAAAATTACTTGAACTACATATGTAGGGCTGATCTACTTAAGTTATTTTAATTGCCATGGTTATTTTGATTGTTTGGTCCAGCTCATCTTTTCAAGCCAGGCAGTGTTATAAGTCGATGGCCAAACTATGGATGTGCTGAATGTAGGTCAGGTTTGTATTCTGATCCAACCAGTTATTGTAAGAGGAAAGGGGCTGGGGTCAGAGGATTTTCTGTGGTCGAGGAAGGGTCAGCCACAGAAAATTCAGAAGGGTCTGTGGCTGTGGAGAGCCACGTCTAGCACTATGACCAAGTGTGCATATAGTCTTCCAGAAACAATCTGGCCATCCTATCCATCTGGATAAAGTCCTTCAAGTTATTCTAAGTGTCAACCCTTTCTATTATCTTAAGGAAGACTGTACTAAGATCTGTACATTTCCTTCACATAGTATAAAGGCAAATGCAACAACAATGACACAGACATAAGTACCTTGTTGCCTGCAGTACATTAATTTCAACTACTCTGTCTTACCCTTAGATTTTCATAACAGTGGCTGCTTATTGATCTATTTTATTGTATTTTCCATGATTACTGAGACATTTGAAAGCACACTTGAATGTTTATTATCATCATAGAATACTCTACTTACCTTTATCGTTTAGTACAGAGCTTGATAAACTAAGCACTAGACAAATATTTGTTAAATTGAATTATGTGAACGCAGTCCCTAGGGCAAAATTAAGTACAAGACCTTCAAGATATTAAGAAGGAAAATTGAAAATGTATAAATGCAAAAGCTTCCAGTTCCCTCAGGAATACATTAAAATTAAACTTAATATTTCCTCACATGGTTACAGCAAAGGCAGCTTTTCAAAACACTTTCAAACAAGTGAAACTCATTCTATCAAAACTGAGTAATAGAAAAGATATATTTACTGAGTGACAACTGTTCCCTCAACAATGAGAAACATTTTTAAAGAGTCAGCAGGTCTTAGTGCCAATGTGAATATTTTCTTTTAAGTAGAAATTGACACCAGGATTTTGAGTCTTTTTAACCACAAAGACAGATTTGCCTGAACAGAAAAGGGAAAGGTGAGAGAAGAGCAGTTTGGAAGAAAAAATTAACCTGAATTTACATCCATGTCCAGTACCAGTACGTGCTGAAAATATTTTCGAAATTCCCAGTATTATCTTATTTCCATGATATACATACATGTATATACAATATATATAAATTTTCATCTATTTTGTAAGATTTGCCCAACTACAGAAACACAAAAACTGAATGTAAACTTATTCTATTTCAAATGATTCAAGTCAGTTCCAGCATCACTGACTCTTTGAAGGTGAACTGCAGCAACAGTCTGACCTGGGGTTTGAGACATCTTGAATTTTTTAACAGACTTATCTGTACTACATAAATACATAAAGAGTTTAAAGGCATTAAACAGAAGACAATATAAAACACAGAAATAATAATTGTCTTTCACCGTGCAACCTAGAATGAAAAATCTTGAGTTAAACAAACATTTGCTGGGCACGTACGAGATTCCATAAGCTGCTCACTGAAGGTACAGTGTGTGAGACCCAGGCTACATGAAGGACAAGCTTAAATGTTCAACTTCAATCTTGCTGTAAAGCAAAAGACCCTGGCTGCAGATCCTCTTGGCATACCTTTTTGGTGGAGCTGATGATTGTGCTAAGCACAGAGACTAATTTTAGAATCTCTTTGTTGTCAGAAACATTCTTATAATAATTCCTGTTTTGCACAGGAATGGGTAAGTTCACAGATGCTATCTCAAAGGTATCTAAAAGCAAAAAAAAAAGAGAGAGAGAGAGAGAAACATTTATATCAACAGTATATAGAACATGCTTTAAAAAGATGAGTGAATTTCTGTAATGGTAAAGTAAGGACCTCTGAAAAAATCTTCTTTATAAAAGCAATTGAAAACACTGGGCAAATTTGTCAATAATAATTTTTTCAGGACTCTGGACATTAACCAAAGCTTGCAACAATTCAAGGAATTGTTTATTAGAGAAATATTTTGAAATTTGAGTAACAACAGTGAGTTTTGTCACTGTTTTGTTAATCGGTTCTACGTACACTGCCCCTTGCTGGCTATGCGGCAGCCTCGAGAAACAGGAGCTTCGCAATGACCGTGGCTGTGAAAACCACAGCCAGCAGCAGGCCACATTCACCAGAGGGACCAGCCTGGGCTTAAGGCTCCTCAAGAAGTCCCACAGAATTGTCCCTACTTGACTTGTCTGGAAGCTCCCTGGGCAAGCCCCATTCAAAGAGGTTATCTTTATTTGACCTGACTCAGAACCCACTGACAGAAAATCCCTATCCCCAAGGTGTTTGTCAAAAAACAATGAGAACAAAACAGAAGCAGACTCATAGATACAGAGAACAAACTAGTCCTTGCCAGAGGGAGGGGAAAGGAGGATGGGCAAAATCAATAAAGGGGATTAAGAAGTCCAGTTATAAAATAAATAAGTCACAGGATGTAGTGTACAATACAGGGAATATAGTCAATAATACTGTAATAACTTTATATGGTGATAGATGGTAACTAGATTCATAGTGGTGATCGTTTCATAATGTCTAAAAATACCAATCACTATGTTGAAGTACATAAGTCACTTACTTATGAAGTAAGTCAACTATACTTCAATTAAAAAAAAAAAAAATCAGTGACATTTAACTTCACAGCTGTCTGAGGCAATGATATCTGTTGGGGCAATGGAAAGGGTGGCCAAAAAAGTTAAAGATCTGGGGAACGAGATGTCCACAGAAGGCCTTATAGGGCCCTGACATATTCCTGGGGTTCTAGAAGGTCATGTGTATGTACAGAGCTGTGCACATGCCCAGGAAAGACCTAAAAATGTCCCAATCTTTCATGCTGGCTCATGAATTGAGGTCTTGCACAAATAGTAAATAAAGGCTAGAGCAGTGTTGAAAACTTTCTGAGCTTTCAGCATGCTCCAGTGCACACACAAACTCCCTAGGCAAAGCATGGAAGTCTTACTTGTTCAAAGCATTAAAGGAAATCTCTGTGCAATCATAGTTAACTGCTAAACTAACCAAGCACAGACTATAGCGGTGCAGTCCACAGGGAAGACAAGTTTTACAGAATTGGTCCAGGAAAGTCAATATAAAACAGTAGTAACAACAATAACAACAGACCCTGGGAGAAAGAATCAGATTTGCTACATTATACTCTTTAACATATCAAGTTTTAAACAAAAATTAAAATTGTGAGACATGCAAAGATACAGGAAAGTCATGCCCACCCATAGGAACAAAAACAGCCAATAGAAATATACATGAGAAAGCCCACTTTTGGAATTACTAGGCAAAAAGAAATTTTTATTGACATACAGTTGATTGACAAGGTTCTGTTAGATTCAGGTGTACAACATAGTGACTCAAATTTTTTATAGATTGTACTCCATTTAAAGTTATTATAAAATACTGGCTATACTCCCTGTGCTGTATATTTCCTTGTAGCTTATTTATTTACTTATTTTATACATAGTAGTTTGTATCTCTTAATCCCATACCCCTATCTTTTCCCTTCCCCCCTTCCCTCTCCCCACTGGTCACCTCAAAGTTTGTTCTCTATATCTGTAAATCTGTTTCTGTTTTGCTATATCCTTTCCTCTGTTTTATTTTTTAGATTCCACATATAAGTGATAACATAGAGCATTTGTCTTTCTCTGTATGACTTAATTCACTAACATAATACCGTCCAGGTCTATCCATCTTGTTGCAAATGGCAAAATTTCATTCTTTTTTATGGCTGAGTAATAGCTCATTGTATATATGTATCACAGCTTCTTAATCCAATTGTCTGTTGATGGGCACTTGGATTGCTTCCTAGCTACTGTAAATCATGCTGCTATAAACACTGGGGTGTGTATATTTTTCGAATTACTGTTTTCATTTTTCCAGATATATACTCAGGAGTGGAAATGCTGAATCATATGGTAGTTCTATTTTTAGTTTTTCTGAGGAACCTCCATACTGTTCTCCACAGTGGCTGTACCAATTTACATTCCCACCAACAGTGTAAGTGGGTTCCCTTTTCTCCACATCTGTGCCAACATTTGTTATTTATGTTCTTTTTAATGATGGTCATTTTGATGGGTGTGAGGTGATATCTGATTGTGGTTTTAATTTGCATTTCTCTGATGAGTAGTGATGTTGAGCATCTTTTCATGTGCCTGCTGGCCATCTGTATGTCTTCTTTGGGGAAATGTCTGTTCAGGTCTTCTGTCCATTTTTCAAACAGGTTGTTTGTTTTTTGATATTGAGTTGTATGAGCTGTTTATATAGTTTTGATATTAACCCCTTATTGGTCATATCATTTGCAAATATTTCCTCCCATTCAGTAGATTATCTTTTCATTTTGTTGATGGTTTCCTTTGCTGTGCAAAAGCTTTCTCACACCATGTACAAAAATAAACTCAAAATGGATTAAAGACCTACACGTAAGACTGGAAACCATAAAACTAGAAGAAAACATAAGCAGAACACTCTAACATAGATCATAGCAACATTTTTTTATTTGTCTCCCAATGCAAAGGAAACAAAAGCAAAAATAAACAAATGGGACCTAATTAAACTTAGAGAAAAATTTAAAATCAGCTATTAAAATATGTTCAAGGAACTACAGAAAACCCTATCTGAAGAATTAAAGTACGAGAAGTATGTCTCAAAAAATAGAGAATATCAATAATGATATAGAAATGTAGAAGAGAATCAAATACAAGTTCTAAAGTTGAAAAAAACAATAAATGAAATGAATATTCACTTGCAAGGCTCAACAGATTTTAGCTTGTAGAAGAAAGAATCAGTGACCTTGAAGTTAAGTTTCTTAAAACCTAGAAAGCTAGGTTATTGATTTGAGATATTTCTTCTTTTTTAGTATCAGTGTTTAAGACTATAAATTTCCCTCTAAGCAGTGTTTTAACTGCAGTTCATAAGTTTTGGCATTTTGTGTTTTCCTTTGCATTTATCCTAAAACTATTTCCTAATTCCCTTTGTGATTTCTTCTTTGACTCATTGGTTATTTAGGAGTATATTGTTTAATTTTCATGTATTAGTGAATTTCCCAAATCTCCTATCACTGATTTTTAATTTCATTTCACTGTGGTTGGAGAAGATACTTTGTATTATTTCAGTTTTTTTAAATTTCATTTCAATAGTCTCCAGATTGACTTACAGATTCAGCACATCCCAAAAATCACAAATCTTTTTTGTAGAAATTAACAGGCTGATGATTTCAAAATTCATACAGAAATAAAAGAGATCCAGAATATTCAAAAACAATCTTGAAAAAGAAGAAAAATGTTGGAAGACTCACACTCCTGACTTCAAAATTTACTTCAAAGCTATAGTAATCAAGACAGTGGGGTTCTGGAATAAGTATAGACATAAGATCAATGGAATAAAATCCAGAGTACAGAAATAAATGCTTACATTTGCACTTGCAGTTAACTGATTTTCAACAGGGGTCTCAAGAAAATTCAATTGGGAAAAAATAGTCTTTGCAACAAATGGTGCTAGGACAACTGAATACCCACAGGCAAAAGAATGAATTTGGACCCCTACTTCACTCAAAATGCACCATAGACCTAAATATAAGAGATAAAAATATAAAATGTTTAAAGAAAACATAGGAGTAAACATTCATGACCTTAAGTTAAGCAACAGTTCCTTAAATACACAATCAAAAGCACCAAAAGAAAAAGTAGCTAAGCTGGACTGAATCAAAATTAAAACTTTTATACTTCAAAAGATACCATTAAGAAAGTGAAAAAACAGGGCTTCGCTGGTGGCGCAGTGGTTGAGAGTCCGCCTGCTGATGCAGGGGACACGGGTTCGTGCCCCGGTCCAGGAAAATCCCACATGCCACAAAGCGGCTGGGCCCACGAGCCATGGCCACTGAGCCTGTGCGTCCGGAGCCTGTGCTCCGCAACGGGAGAGGCCACAACAGTGAGAGGCCCGCGTACCGCAAAAAAAATGGAGAAAAAAAAAAAAAAAAAGAAAGTGAAAAAGCAACCCACAGAATGTAAGAAAATATTTCAAATTACATATTTACATATCTGGTAAGGGATTTGTATTCAGAATAAATAAACAACAATAAAAAGACAAATAGTCCAATTATTAAAAACTTGGGCAAAGAATAGACATTTCTCCAAATAAGATATATAAACGGAAAAAAAAAATAAAAGCTACACATACAGACATGAAAAGATGTTCAATATCATTGGTCTTTATGGAAATGCAAATCAAAACTGCAGGGAGATACCACTTCACACACACTAGAATGGCTATAATCAAAAGGCAGACAACAACAACTGTTGGTGAGGATACAAGGAAAACAAAAAAGAGAGAGAGAGAGACCTTCATACACTGCTGGTAGGAAGGTAAAATGGTCTAATTGCTTTGGACAACAGTTTGGCATTTCCTCAAAATGTTAAGCATAAGTTACCATATGATTCGGGGCATGACTATCATACCCAAGAGAAATGAAAAAATATGTCCACGCAGAAACTTTACACAAATGTTCACAGCATTATCTATTCTTAACAGTCCAAAAGTGCAAACAACCCAAATGCTCATCAGCTGATGAATGGAGAAAACGTAGTGTATCCATACAATGGACTATTTATCCAGCAATAAAAAGAAATGATACATAAAAAGAGATGAAGAAATGATATATGCTACAACATAGTTAGAACTTGAAAGTTAGTTACAAAAGACCACATGTAGCATGATTCCATTTATATGAAACGTTCAGAATAGGCAAATCCATAAGGACAGAAAGTAGATTAATGGTTGCCAGGGGCTGGGGGAAGGGAACGAGAAATGACTGCTAACAGGTACAGGCTTTCTTTTGGAGGGGATGAAAATGTTCTAAAATTAGATAGTGGTAAAAAAAATAAATAAATAAATAAAAATAAAATAAAATAAAATAAAATAAAATAAAATTAGATAGTGGTGATGGCTGTACAACTCTGAATATACTAAAAACCACTGAACTGTACACTTTAAAAGGGTGAATTTTATGTTATGTAAATTATATCTCAAAGCTGTTATTTTTAAAAGGTGCGGCTTATTTCTTCTGTTAACTCTTTTATCATGACAAGAATATATGTCTAATTTTCCATTAAACATTTTTCCTCTCAATTTAAGATATAATTCATGATTGAACATATTTCGAGTTTAGAAAATTCTGAATTTTAAGCTATTCTAGGAAGTTAAGCAATGTTTCCAAACAATATCAAAATTGAAATTAACACAGTAATATAGATTTTTAGCTTAAATAAATAATATTGTAAGTTGTGGACAAAGTTGTTTTGAGCTGTCTTTAGCCTCCTCAGTAACAGACTATTTTAAAGAGGAACTTGTTTTAGTTTCTTCCTTGTGGTTAGTTCTCAGGGGATATGAGCACTAATTGAAAATTACACACGCCCTGTTTGCAAGGTTGCTTTAAAAGAAGTTTGTAGGACTAAACTACATTTATCATATATCATTAGCAACTTGGATGTCATACGCTACCTAATACTACAGAATATAAATGAAAACCATAAGATCTACAGCAAAAATCACAGCATGTTAGCAAAACAGGACATATAATGGCTCAAAATACAAAATAGCTCTTAAATGTCAGGAAATGTTCATTGTGATGATGACAAGTTTCTCTTTAAACTGTGAAACTAAAATCCTACTTGTCCCCTAGTATGTCTTGTGAGATACCCATTTAAAATACACTATTCATGGGGCTTCCCCCGTGGCGCAGTGGTTGAGAGTCTGCCTGCCGATGTAGGGGACGTGGGTTCGTGCCCCGGTCCGGGAGGATCCCACATGCCGCGAAGTGGCTGGGCCCGTGAGCCGTGGCCGCTGGGCCTGTGCATCCGGAGCCTGTGCTCCACGGTGGGAGAGGCCACGGCAGTGAGAGGCCCGTGTGCCGCAAAAAAAAAAAAAAAAAAAATACACTATTCATGATGGTGATATTAAAATACATGGATCTTCATATTTTATAAACTAGAAATTGGCTCATAGATTAATATTCCGATCTAATCTGATTTGAGAATTGCATGGAGGGAAAATACCTTTTAGCTCAATATATTTTGATTTAGAATGACTACTTAGAAAGAACTAAAAGAACATTTACCCTGAGGTTCATTTTCTCCCATTTCAACATCAGAATCGCTGTCTTCATTACTCTGCAAAGCAGCCATTTTTCTTTCGTGCATCTTTTTCTACAGCGGAAAAGGACATATTTCAGTCATATGACCTTGAAACATAATAAACCATGCCACCAATCATATGATTCATTTCAATCATATGAAATGATTTCCTCATCCCACACCCACCTTGGACCATAGCTCACTGTTCCACTGTCTAACCCCCTTGGTGACAGTGACGATGCACTCCACGGCTTTGTTCAGCGTCTGCTGTATGTCTTCTAGGGCTGGGGCCATGGTGATGTTGGGAATGGCCAGAGTGATGCTTGCCCGGAAAATGGGCAGAACGTTCTGCTTCATTTTAGAGGTACTGTTAGTGTCTGAGTTAACACAAAACAGGGAGGATTTAATCTTTTTGATTTAAAATGTATTAACTTAGTTAATAAATTTTTAATTTATTTCATTTTTAACCAGAAAAATTAAAGCACCTAGAACAATACATAATAGGTATATCATTGGACAATACTGTATGTATTTGTTGAATGAATGAATAAAAACTAATGGAGGATCTAGTTTTGCTCAATGTAACAGAGCAGCTCGATGGAACCCAAGCCATTTTCTGCTGATTACAATCTATGGGTACACTCTCCATAAAGGAAACCCACTGCCTGGAGTCAGATTTAATTACGTAAACTCTGGCCTAAAAGGGCGCGGTTAAACAGTAGAGAAGAAATAAAGTGTAATTTACCATTTACACCATACCCAAGGGGCTTTTAAAGTCGGATATAGGTATAGGTGTCTAAATATGTATATGTGTGTGCGTGTTAACTCTATATATACAGTTGGAAATACCTGTAATATATAAAGTTGAGGAAGACGTGACAATATTCAGCATATCAACAGTTGATAAGTTCTAATATTATCCCCATGTCAAAGGAAAGTACTATCCTCCATTCTGAAGTAAAATAAAACATAATAAGCCATGCCACCAATCAAAAAATTATTTTAATGTTTCCACTTTTATTCATCCACTTTTAATTAAATATTAGAGATGCTTTCCCTTAAATGCCAATATGCAAAATAAATTAAAATAGTTTGTTATCCTATTGTTTTTTCAATTTTAATTAATTACTGTTACTTTATTTTTTATATCTTTTTAATTTAAAATTTAATTTCAGAATGTCTCTAAATTTGATGGATTTTTGTGGCCCCTCTGGGAAATGCAACACCTATTTCTGAATGGTGCCGAGGAGAGATGGCTGTACTGAGAATGAAGAAATCAGTTGGAAAGTACTAAAGTGACACGAAAATAGTAAAAACAATTTCTGCTTTGGAGATCATGGCATTAATAAGATCTTTCTCTCTTTATAAGATTGGCTAATAATCTAATAATTTAACAATGAAATTATCTTTCTGGATATCTTCTTTTTAAAGTATGTATTTTTTCTTTCACTAATTAAAATAATTCATTTCACACATTTTCACCTTATTACAAAAAAGATTAAACGTGATGCTGATTATGATGTTATTAACAAGAGCTAAGCAACGTTAAGCAAATTACTTAACCTCCCTGGACTCAGTCTTAAATGAGTGGAATGATAGTGTCTACTTCATAGAATTGTTGGGATAATCCAAGTTCATAATATTTAAACTTACAAGGAGGCACTCAAGAAATGGTGGGGGTTTTTATTATTTAAATTTAACAGGAACACACACACACACAACCAGCAACCAGACTTGGCCAGCCAGGAGGCAAATGGTGTGGGATCATTACCCCGGAAGCTGGTCATGTGGGAGGAATGAATGCGCTTGCGAACGGCCTCTAGCGTGTTCCTTGTAACTTTCAGCAGAGCACCCAGGTTCTGGTGATTGAAGTGAGAGAGCAACTCGCGGGCTCCTTCCTGTAACACCTCGGTCTCTTTCTTCTTTCTCGCGACTGTCGTCAAAGGCAGGAGGCCCACCCCAGCATTAAGAGAAGATGTCAAGGTGTCGCAATGTCCTTCTTCTCTTTTTGCTGTTACACAATGAGAGAAATTGAAAGAGATGGGAACGGGGAAAGAGAGAAAGAGACAGACAGACAGAAAACCATCTACTGCAGTTAAAGAGAAGAAAATTAAGATAAATTACATGCAAGTTGAATAACACTCAAAGGTCACACTTCTTATGAAATGAGGCCATCAAAGGATAGGGAGACGAACTCGGGGCACCAGGCAGTCTGAGGAGGCCTCTCCTCCTCGATGTGCGGAAACAGGAGGAGAGGCAGAAGCTATGGCCACAAAAGAACGGCAGGGCCTGGGCGCCTGGGTGCTCGTTCTCTGGGTTCTCTCTTCCACCAATAACCATAAACCCTTGGGGAACAGCGACCGTCCTCAGCCTCTCAGTGTCCTCCTCTGTCCTGCACGCCCTTTGCTCTGGTGTAGACGTACCTCAGTGGGGATTCCAATCCATAAACCATCCTACTCTACTGATAGTGAAAAAACATACCTTTAGACCTCAATGCAAAGAGAGCTAACAAGGGCCAATGCAAAGCACATGCTTGTAGAGTTGAACAAAAAGTAATGGGAATGAATGACATGGCATCATTAAAATGTGCTCTGAATCATAATTTCAGATTTATAAATGTCCTTATAAAATTGGGAGGGTCTTTTTAGAGTGTGAAATTCATTGCCATGTAGAAAATTAAATTTTAGTTTTCAGTAATGTCCTAGAAAAACAAGACCCTTCCATTACCCCGTCTTACCCGAAATTTCATTTTTTGAATCAGTACTATTCATATTGGATGCTTTCTCTCTGTCTTCCTTAGACGAAACTTCCACATCCAGCAATATATTTATTAGCTCATTGACTGCTTCCTCCACTAATGAGCTTTTAAAGTGTAGTATCTGAGCACCATTTACACAAAGGTCCTATCAAAAAAAAAATAAAAATTAGCACCGTGTCATATTTGTTTAACTAGCTCTTGTGGGCACATAGGTTCAGCCTCCAGATGAGATCTTGGTCCCCAACGATGCTTGGCCATGCCTCTCACACTACCCCAGGCCAGGCATCCTGTAAAGGAACGTGTTAAAGACAAGAGAACCAACTGGATCGTAGATGGACCAAAATTATGCTTACTTCTCCAGCAATGGAGGAAATAACTCCAAAAGTCATGAACTGCCTCTCTTCCCATGAAGTTTCCTTCATTTCATATAAATCTGCTCTAGCCAGCCTTCCTTCTCTCTTCACCTTTGCCAACAGTCCATCATCAACCCCTAATTAATTTCAGATATTCCCCTGCCTCCAACTGGATTATGCATTTCTCAAAAATGAGATTTAACAAACATAAATGAATATACTGGAGCACTTTAATCAAGACAGACAGAGAGATAGTCAGTGATTTACCACCTGGTTGGAAAACAAGCCCATAAAGCAATACACTGTGAGTAGGTCATAGTCTCCAGCTCCTTCCCAAGTTCCACCATGATTCATCTCAAGATTCTCTAATGTGCTCATGGACCCTCCACTCTAAGCATTAGCTTCACGGTTCATTTACCTCGTCATTACCCATGACATTCACGTCCATTCCACTGCTGTAGGGCATATGGCATTTTGATATCATTAAAACAGGAAGATTCTGATGTGTTCTGAAACTATTAAACTTCTTTACCATCAAATAAAGTATAAAATAACTCCCAGCTCAGAACTTCACTTAACTAATAATCACCATCCTTAGCCTACAGACAGTTATGAAAAAGATGCAGGTCAGAGGTTGGGTAAGGGAGGGAATAGAGTTAGCGCCGTCCAGCAACAAGTACAGTAACAAGTACCAAACTACCTGGATTCAAATCCTAGCTCTGTGTGATTCTGGAAGATCTTGGGCCTTGATTCCCACATCTGTAAAATGCTGATTATGGTAGAACCTACCTCAGATTGTTGTGAGAATTCCAAAAGGCAATGTATGTAAAATGATAAGAACAGTGCCTGCCACAAAGTAAGTACCCAAGAAGTGCTTGTTATTATTATTGATCAGCAAATCACACACAAACACAGGAGGACGTTTGTTTGCGAAGCTTGCTTACCTCATTCCATATAAACAATGAACTAACTCCCTGTTCTCTGAGAGATTGCTAACATTTTTTAAAGCCTTCATCTTAAATCCTCTGACTCTACACACCCTCCCCTAAGGACATGATTTCCCACATCGATCATTCCTTTGCCAACAGCCTTTACTCCATCACCTGTTTCCACAGCCCTACCCAGGAGAAGCCCAACCCAAATGAACCAGGGCATCTACCCTCTCCACTTGCACACAGAGGTCATGGCAAGGCAGGTGTTGGTCCTGGAAATCCATGGTCCCCAAACTCAGGCAGGCCCCTAATGCTACCCAAGGATCATTCTACATGACTCCAGTCATATTTCTCTGCCAGGCCCCATAACTGCTGTGTCCTCAAATTCTTGCGTCCTCAAATCCTTACACCATCCTCCCTCATCGTCCTCAGATAATAACCCTGATTTCTATAGCACAAAGCAAATGGAGGCCACAACATGGCCCTGACCCCATGCCCTTATCCAGAAGACAAATCAGCCTCCATCAGTAACCCCTTTTCCTCCTTTGTCAGTGAATGCAATGTTTATTCTTCTATTTAAGAATACATAGGGACTTCCCTGGTAGTGCAGTGGTTAAGAATCCGCCTGCCAATGCAGGGGACACGGATTCAAGCCCTGGTCCGGGAAGATCCCACATGCCGTGGAGCAACTAAGCCTGTGCACCACAATTACTGAGCCTGAGCTCTAGAGCCTGCAAGCCACAACTACTGAGCCCACGCACTTAGAGCCCGTGCTCCACAAGAGAAGCTACCGTAATGAGAAGCCCGCGCACTGCAAAGAAGAGTAGCTCCCACTGGCCGCAACTAGAGAAAGCCCACGCCCAGCAATGAAGACCCAATGCAGCCAAAAATTAATTAATTTTTAAAAAAAGAATACATAATCACACAATCTGAGTTCTAAGTCACACTCTGCTGCTTCGCCAGAGACTATGCTTACCAACCATTCCCTTTTTCCTTCTCTACTTGATTTTCCCCCCAGCATATGAACATACTCAATGAACTTCAACTCAACATCCTTCTACCATAAGAAGCTTCTGCCTCGGGGCCTTTTCACTTGCTGTTCCCTCTGCCTGGAATGTTTTTCCCCAAAGATATTCACATGGCTTGCTCCCTCACTTCCTATGTTCAGATGTAATCACATAAGTCGTCCCTGACCATCAACATAAAATCACAACTCTCTGTCAGGTACTCCTTTCCTCCACTATCCTCTTAGTTTTTCTCCATTGAACTTATCATCCCCTGGCATGTTGTTTGTTTATTGGCTTTTTTTGTTTGCTTGTTTTTCTGTATCTTCCACTTGAAAGTGGGCATCACAATGGCAAGGATTGCATCAGTTTTGTTCACTGTTTTATTCCCAAATAGTGGTTCGCATAGGAGCTCCACAAAAATTGTTGAAGGACTAAACGAATTATAAGAAGTAAACATATTCAAGAGAAAGCATTCTTTTATATTGGTAATCATTCACTTTGGTAATCAAAATGCAAATTAAAATTTGAGAAATAATGGATTAAAGAAAGTTAACTAGACACTCCCAGGAGCCCTTCTGAAGGTCTTTATTCTAAAACGTTAATGTGAAGAGAATCTGAATGGGGAAAGGAACGTACAGTCTTTACCCCAAGCAGGTTGAACACAGACCCCGCCTTTTCCAGCTTTCCCAGCAATGGCTCCAGAACCGTGTGCCACAGAACACCAGTTTGGGAAACGCTGCTCTACAGAAACGTTTAAAGAAGAAATTCTACCCAGAAACTGTTTAAAACAATTATTTTCCTAATTAACCCTAGCTTATTAGAAGCTCTTCAGCAAAATAGCTCTATTCTTCACAAACTATAGGAAATGAGAAATGTGTTGCATGGCAATTTCCCTCCTACTGATCTGAAAAGAGATGATTTGCTCTTCATGTCTACGTGACCCCTCAGGTACATTCCTCTTCATTTTCAGATTATTGTCTGAAGCCTCCTCGTTTGAATCACATCTATCACAGACCAGTCATGCATAGAGAAAACAAATTTAATTTATGCTCCCAAAAATGCCCTTTATAGAAAAATGAATCACAAAACAAAATTTAAATAAAAACATCAGTCTTCTAATAACCTTTGTCATTTGGAGAAACTCTTCACAGGTAAGTGGCTCCTCCCTGGGGAGATGACAAAGAGGCGTGCCGCTCATTTCTTCCAGGATGGCATCGATGCGGAACTCGATCAAATCATTGACCCTGTCAATCAGCAACTCCAGGGCCTCTTTGGGAAAAAATAAAAGAGATTAAGCATTTTGTTTAAAAAAAAAAACAACATGATTAAATTTCAGTAGCAAAGTCAGGATTAAAGTTGCTCCATAGAGCTGTTTCATACTTGGTTTTCTCACACTGTTCTTTCTTTCTTTTTTTTTTTAATTTTACTTATTTATTTATTTTTGTCTGTGTTGGGTCTTCGTTGCTGCGCGCGGGCTTTCTCTAGTTGCGGTGAGCGGGGGCTACTCTTTGTTGTGGTACACAGGCTTCTCATTGCGGTGGCTTCTCTTGTTGTGGAGCACGGGCTCTAGGCGCGTGAGCTTCAGTAGTTGTGGCACGTGGGCTCAGTAGTTGTGGCTCGCAGGCTCTAGAGCGCAGGCTCGGTAGTTGTGGCTCATGGGCTTAGTGGCTCCACAGCATGTGGGATCTTCCTGGAGCAGGGCTTGATCCCATGTCCCCTGCATTGGCAGATGGACTCTCAACCACTGTGCCACCAGGGAAGTCCCAACACACTGTTCTTTCTTAAACCAGTTTCCCAGCTTTCTCAGCCTGCCTTACTCTGACTCAAACTTGAAGTCAGCTCAAACGCATCTCCCGCAGGAGGCTTTCTGTGAATCTGCCCATATTCGCATGGCCCCCTCCTCCTGTGCCGGCATCGACCCCTGAGCACTCCTCCATCTCAGAGGATCTTCTCCATTCTTATAATGCTATGGTTCATGCATTTTATATTATTCAACCTTCGAATTGTAATGAGCCTAAAACATATCTCATGCATATCCAAAGACCCCTTCACAATTTATCCTTGAATCTAGTCCCCAAATCTACAAAGCAAAACAAAGAGGGTAAGAGGGTTCAACCATAAATTCCTCACTCCTCTACCCCACCCAACCCAGTACCTATAAATATTCTTGAGTATAGTGAACCTGGTAAAGTAAATAGGTGGACCCTTCTGAGCTCTAAGTTACTTGGAAGGTACAGTGAAAACATACTAATAAGACAATCTCTTTAAAAATTAGGATATAAAAAGACTAGGTACTATTTCAGCAGCCACAAATACGAGAGAAAGAGAGAGAGAATAAAAGCAGTTATCACGAGGGGTATGTAGAAGGGAGGCTCAGGAAGGAGGGACCCAGAAATGAGGTGATGGGATCAAAGGGTAGGAAAGGGGTTATGGAGAAAAAGAAATGTTAAGAGATTAACTATATAAAACTATTGCAGTTATGAATCCATGTGTGTCTGGGTGTCTAGTACAAACCCAACTCAGAGTAATACAAAAGCATAAGAAAGAGCCTGATTTTCAAGCCCTTTGCAGTCAGTATGGGGAGAAAGATAGAACCATTAGAAGAAACCAAAATACAGATTCTTTAGTGCCAATGTGAAACGGAAGTCACAGGAAAAAGTGGTCCTGTGTGGTAGGATAGTCTGAGTGGGCTTCTTGGGAGTGGGACGTACTCTGGGGTATAAAACATGGGGAGAATTAGGGCATGGAGAGCAGGTGAGGACACTGTGTAGGAGAGGAGAATGGTGATTTCTAAGTCTTCCTAGAACAATCCCTCTATCACCATGTTCCAACCTGTGTTCCACTGTCCACCACAGAGGGTCTACAAGGTGTTAACGTGCTTTCCTGGTAAGCAGCCAAGGAATTCTGGGAAATGCCACCTACAGGAGCCGACTTTTGGAGACCACTAAATACTGGCATATCAAGGGCTCTGAAAAGTCCTCCAGAAGAGAAATCTGCCTGACTTTGTTTAACCTGGATTTCCCAGACTTATCTGAGCCTAGACTTCTTTGCAGCATACTGGTACACATTCTGGGAAACTGTATTTAATGGAATACACCACGTTACATATATTTTAAAGTATATTATATCCCTCATTAGGAAAAAATGTTTGCTTAAACTTTTCCCATGTATCCTGCTGTTCAGCAGTCTGCTGCGTCCAAATCACATCTTTTAAATTGGGGTCTCAGGGGGCTTCCCTGGTGGCGCAGTGGTTGAGAGTCCGCCTGCCAATGCAGGGGACACGGGTTCGTGCCCTGGTCCGGGAAGATCCCACATGCCGCGGAGCGGCTGGGCCCGTGAGCCATGGCCACTGAGCCTGCGCTCTGCAACGGGAGAGGCCACAACAGTGAGAGGCCCGCGTACTGCAAAAAAAAAAAAAAAAAAAAAAATCGGGGTCTCAGAATACACTAACCTATTAATATAAAAAGCTTAATGACTCAAGTTCCTTTAAAGTCTAATGGCCAACAGTAAGTATAATTTTAAAATGTAGTTAGCCTCGGGGGATAAAATTAAATACTGAATATATATAGTTTCCAGGAAATTAATGACTTCATATACTTGGTAAAAATTCCTTAGGGAACAGCTTAAGAATATCACTCCTTGTTTCATTATTTATATCACAACATCTATAAGAAATTATACCACAGACCTTAAAAACTCAGCCTTTTGAATTGAAAAATAATAACCATTTAAACAGACTTACTGATCTTTGCAAAAGCATTTTTCAAGTACATCTTAATATTCAGGGATGTCCAGGTCAGTGCAGCCAGGCCAGGCTGCAGAGCTTCATCCACCTTTGCCAAATGAGGGACCATCAGTTGCTCTATAATGGGAGGCATTTTTGACTTCACTCTCTGATATTCAGCCAGCATCATCTGCAGGGAAATAGGGGTGAAGTAATCAAATAATATCTCACTTTGAATATCTAGTAATAGCTCATTTTTATCCAAAACGATTACTTTTATTTAGGGTCCAGTTGCAGGGCTCCAATAGCAGCCTGGCAAGTAAAGCAGCCAAAACATAATAAGAATAGAACAGGCAAGAAATCTCTCCATAGACACAAATTCCTAATCTAATGAAATACCACTGAGAAGGAGAGAAAAAGAACTTAAGAGCAAGTTAAAGGACAAGAATGTTGTCTGCTTTGTTCAATGTGCCTGAAACAGTGCCTGGCACATAGAAGATGATCAATCAATATTTCTCTGATTAATTAACTAGCTGTTATTAGAACGAGCATTTGTGATCAGAAACTCATGGTCCTCCACTGAAATTTACCTGCTGTATAATGTTAAATTGTGTCAGTATTTTGTTCACATGTTACCATATTTAAATAAGATTGATAGTACTTCCAGCCTACCTTTTATAGCAATGTTAATATTAATAATAATTAATTATAAGAAAGCAACTTTAATGCACTTCTTAAATACAATTGTTTTTAAGCTCATCTTTGTAATGTGCGTGTGAGTATTACTTTGTCATTAGATCACTGTTTCCCAAGGTGTTTACGCTGAAATGCAAGCCACAAGAGATTCTGTAAGAAAAATGGTCCCTGGGTGGATAAGTTTGGAAAACACTGTACACAATATCTCCCTTCTTTGACAGTCACAATTAATAGTAATGATTCTGAGAAAATTGCAAGAAGGAAGTAAGAAGCCCAACAGTCTTTGTGAATTGTGTTAAACTCAACATTTCCCATTGGACTACATAATCCTTTCTTCATTTAATACTTTTCCACAATTTCTGTAATATCCTTTCAATTTCCATGAAACACCTAAAGTTGATGGTTCTATTAGCAGCTACTTATACATTTCCTGAACCGTTTATCCACTGCTTACCTTTTTTTCAATGTTCATCACTTATCCTATTTGGGAAGCAATTCTTAAATCAGCCTCCAGCAGGCCTTTTACTTCCTACCTTAATCCTTTAATCTAGGAGGTATTATTCACCCATTTTATAAATGAAAAACTGAGGCTTAGAAGGGTAAAGTAATTTGCCCAAAGATAATGCTTTGAATCCAGATTGACTTCAGAATCTGTATTCGTAACTATTAGTCTATGTTGGCTCATCTCTTTCTAGTTTGAACTGCCTTCCAAAGAATAGATGAAGAAAACAAACTCTCAGCTACTCCAGCATGTCTGTAGAAGCCTGAAAACTGTTAAATATTCAGCACAATAACTCAGCAATACCTGAGATAGTCTCCAAAACATGTCAATAGATCTGCTCTTACCAGGTACTTGCAGTGAGTGGGAACCTTTAATGCTTTCAACCTCAAGATACAATAAATGTCACCCAGATGATAATTCACTTGTTAGAATTATCATTTACAGCTGTGGTGGTTTTAAAACATTCTTTGACCGTCCTCCCTTAATGGGGTGGGGTTTATGTCCCCTCTCCTTGAATCTGGGTGGGCTTATGAAGCCCAACAGAAGACAACAGAAATGATGCTATGAGACATCTGAGGCTGTCCAAAAGACCATGTGGCTTCCTCCCTGCCTACTGTAACACCCACCGTTGGAATCCTGAATTGCATTATAAGAAATTCTACTACCCTGAGGCCTCCCTCCATCCTGGAATGCTCTCATAGATTCTCCAGTCCTTAGCCCCAGCTAAGCGAAACTTCCAGCCATTCCCACCAAAGAACCAGAGAATGAGTCCTTCTTGGACCTTCCAGATCAAACATCTGCCAACTGAACTAAGTGATCTTAGCCAATGCCACAGGGAACAGAAGGATCACCTAGCCAAGCCTTGCTTAAATTCTTTATTCACAGAATCATGAGGTATAATGAAATGGTTGCTTTAAGCCACTGTATTTTGGGATTGTTTGTTACGTGCAACAGATAACTGAAACAGCAATTCTGTGGACAAAATTATCATTAGTAATTTTATATTCTGATAAACAGTGTTTCTTAATAAAAATAACTACTTTCTTTTTCCTTTTTTATTTATTTTTTATTGAAGTATATTTAATTTACAATGTTGTATTAGTTTCAGATGTACAGCAAAGTGATTCAGTTATACACACACACATATATATATACATATTCTTTTTCAGATTCTTTTCCATTATAGGTTATTACAAGATACTGAGTATAGTTCCCTGTGCTCTAGAGTGGGTCCCTGTTGTTTATCTATTTTATATATAGTAAAACTAACTGTTTCTTTACAAATATGTAGATTGACTTAGCTATTTTTCTAACATCCAAGAAAAATCTAAAAGGGAATTCCAACATTCTGACTAGTATCTGATGAGCTTACATTTGAGGAATGTCTGTCCATTGCCAATATTAACTTTTTAATATAACATGAAAGAGTGGGAAAACAGTAGACTACAAGTTTGGGTTCTTGTCCTACCTCTGCAACTTACTAGCTATGAGACCTTGGCTACGTCATTTGATTTCTCTAAGCCACGGTTTTGTCATCTCTAAAATAATATAATAGTACTCCATTCCAATTACCTAACATGGCTGTAGAAAATATCAAATGGAATGATGAATATGAAAACGGTTTGAAATGTAAAGAATTATGCAAATGTGTGGCCTTATAGGGCTTGTCCTATGATATCGGCCACTATAAAGTTCTAACAATGGTTTCCATGTTGTCAAATATCGTGGCAGCACCTCTGACCTCATCTTGAGCATCCTCTGGGCAGCATTTGTCACTGGTGACCATTCCCTCCATCATGAGGTTTTTCTTACCCTTGGCTTCCTTGACACTTGGTTTCCACCTGCCTCAAAGGGCAATCCTTAACTTTACTAGCATATTTGTCCTCTTCTATCAGACCTGTTAATATTGGAACAACTCAGGGTCCAATGTAGGCCCTCTACGCTTCTTTATATTCTCCTCCTTGGAAATCTCATACAGGACAATGACTTTAAATAGCAACTGTATTCTAATAACTCTCAAAAATACACCTTCAACTTTGACTTCTCCACTCAACTCCAGACCTACATATCTATCTGCATGGATAACACCTCTACTTGGATCTCTAAAAATCATCTTATACTTAAGATGGGAGATATTAATTCCTTTCTGCCCCCCAAAACAAGCTAGTTCCAGTCTTTGCCATCTCCACGAGTGGAACTTCCATTTGGGGCCACTGCATGTTACTGAACATGTGTGCAGAATACAACCAACGTAACGACTGAATAATTCCATTGAGTTGCTCACACCAAAAACAAAGGGATCATCCTTGAGTTCTCTCATAACCTGCCTGTTGACATCATTCTCTAATTCACTGATCTACTACTCTGCTGCATCCTAGTTCAAGCTGCCATCATCTCCATCCTGAACCAGTGCAACAGCTCTCAAACTAGCCTCACACTGACCCTTTTTGTCCCCTTAGAATCTATTCCTCACCCAGCAGAAAGAATGATTTTTATTGTAAAAGACATCATGCCTTTTTCTCCTGCTCAGATTCCTCTAATGGCTTCCTGGTGCACTCGAACGTGTAACCTTGGTTTACAAGCTCTATGATGACCTGGCCCTCGCCAACTCTACATTCTAGCCTCAGTCACTCCACTACAGTCGTCCTGGACACTTTCTGCTTCTCAACAGTGACACACCACCAGATTTTTTTTTAATGCACACTGGGGCTAGCCAAGAAGGGAAAAAAAAATAAAAGTACTATACCTTCATGTTACTGAAGTTCTTTTTGTATATGTCTCGTTTCCGGAAAAGGGAAGCTGCAAATGGTGAAACTTCCAGACCCATCTGTGACATGCACTCTGTTTCTCTAAATAAGGTTAATATCTGAGGATCAAAGTTTACAAACAATTCCCCTGTGCCGGGAGCCTTCACCAATAAAGAAGCCTCAAGTCCTACATGAATTT
This sequence comes from Aethalodelphis obliquidens, assembly GCF_003676395.1. NCBI lineage: Eukaryota > Metazoa > Chordata > Mammalia > Artiodactyla > Delphinidae > Aethalodelphis > Aethalodelphis obliquidens. The sequence continues at coordinate 11,585,181 of NW_020837973.1, forward strand.
CTTCAGTCTGTGAGAAGAGATCAACATTGTTACTAGTAGAGGGTTCAATGCAGACACAGGGTATCTAGCTTGGCCATTTCTGGGAATGAAGGTCATTACGTCTTCTTCCATGGATTTGAGCTTCTCAAACTAAAGACAATGGGGTCTCTCACTCTTCTCCTAACTTCACTCTCAGGAAAGAGTTTTCAAGTTCTTGGTGGTATGTACAGTCAATTCAACAAAATGCTTGGGTCATGCATCTCTCACACCTGATAAGTGGATACTGTGACAAAGGTGACTTCTCAAAAGCCACTTCACTCCCTGATACCTTCGTGCCTACTCAGTTATTTTTCCTAATAAAAGTTTCAAGAAACCTACCAAGCTCAGTCTTCAGTTATTTAGAAAAGCAAGGTAAAACACTACAGAGACATCTCTGTTGTTGATTCAGACACCAAAATTTGAACTAGGAGAATGAGATACCATTTTAGAGGCCTTGTTAGGCTGAATTTTATCCTCCAAAATACTTCCTGTCAATCTACAAAGAAATACAAGTGTTGGTAGTGTATGAAATATAATTTGATTAACCTAATATGGCCAAATAAAATTTAAAACTTTGTTTAACAGGCATACTAGTGTTCACAGACACAATGGAGAAAAAAAAAGAAAGAGAAATCCTCATCAACCAGGTACAGGATCCCATAAACAAGATCTTCTTCCTTAGGAGTTTATAAATTAAATAAAAATGAGTTTCTGGGGCTTCCCTGGTGACGCAGTGCTTAAGAATCCGCCTGCCAATGCAGGGGACACGGGTTCGAGCCGAGGTCTGGGAAGATCCCACATGCCGCGGAGCAATTAAGCCCGTGTGCCACAACTACTAAGCCTGCGCTCTAGAGCCCACGAGCCACAACTACTGAAGCCCACGTGCCTAGAGCCTGTGCTCCGCAACAAGAGAAGCCACCGCAATGAGAAGCCTGCGCACCAAGTCGAAGAGTAGGCCCCCGCTCACCGCAACCATAGAACGCCCGCACGCAGCAACGAAGACCCAACACAGCCAATAAATAAATAACTAATTTATTTTTTAAAAAATGAGTTTCTGTTACCTGGCTTACGATCTTTTTTCCAAAATTAATTATTGTTTTTCTTCAGGGACATATTACACTCTTTGATTACTTAGAGTCAACGAACCCTGTCTTATAAAATACCCACAAACTCAACTTTCTATGGGAATAAAACTGCCCAATGCGAGCAGTTTATAAACTCTTATGGAGTCGTCTTTGAAGAGCATACATGCAGAGACTCACTTGCTGAAGCCATGCCCTGTGGTAGAGAACCTCAAACGCCAGGAGGACCTTGGCCACCCTGTTGTAACTGCGAATCACAGGCTTGGCTTCCGCCGTCTGGAGCACAGACGGGTGCTGCTGGAAAAGCTGCATTGGTTGCTGAATCCGGTGGAAGAGCTGTCGGGCCCACAGAATCTTCCCAGCAATGGGAGGCTGGTCTCGAGCCAAAGGAGGATCGTCTTTCTGCTTCATATACAGCTTCGAGATCATATCAATGTCAGCCCCATAGTTTTCAAGGATACGCCGGTATTTGTCATCAATTCCAAGATTAGGTATATCCAATCTGATTTTTTTTTAAAGTGAAAGGCTTGAATTAATGGGATGATATTGAGAAATCTTATTTATTAAGACTTACTATAAAAACATATGCTGATGGAAGAGAATGAAATATTTGTGTTAGCATATTAAAAAATCAAAATGGAATCAGTCTGTCAATCATATCACAATAGAGAGGTTATAGCTTTTCGGTTTGTTTCTTTTTTTTTTTTTTGTCTTATGGGATCTTAGTTCCCCAACCAGGGAGTGAACCCGGGACCTCGGCAATGAGAGTACAAAGTCCTAACCACTGGACCACCAGGGAATTCCCTAGAGTGTTTTTTGGTTTTTGGTTGTTTTTTTTTTTTTTAAATAGTATCAATCCTTAAAACCTAGTCAAAACTTTTGGTAAGAGTGTCTTCAAATTACTTAAACACTGGGCTTCCCTGGTGTCGCGGTGGTTGAGAGTCTGCCTGCCGATTCAGGGGACACAGGTTCGTGCCCAGGTCTGGGAAGATCCCACATGCCGCGGAGCAGCTGGGGCCGTGAGCCATGGCCACTGAGCCTGCGCGTCCGGAGCCTGTGCTCCGCAACGGGAGAGGCCACAACAGTGAGAGGCCCGCGTACCACAAAAAAAAAAAAAAAAAATTACTTAAACATTAAATGATATTATGATAGGCAGTCACAAGGTACTTCAAAGCTGAGAGGAAATAAAACAAACTCTTAATCCTCTGAAGAACTTTAAAACTGTGGCCTTGTTATTCAGATTGTCAAGAGAGGATTTCCTTCCCACTAGAATATGAAATAATAATAACGTAAGCTAAACCATGTTCATAACCCCAATTTAGAAAATAGAATTTAGAAGAGTCTTTCAAATTTTTACCTTTCAAATTTCTTTAACATACTTAGAGCTTGATTTGTGTTTTTAATCTTTTCAAACGTAACATCCATGAACTTCTGCAACTCATTCTAAAACAGAATAAAGTCTGATTATGAACAGTGAATTAGCATTGCAAAAAATTCTACTTAGCAACAAGATAAAAGAGCTCCCCACCTCTGCAAACACATACAATATAGGACAAAGTATAACAGAGAAGATAATACTCATCTAAACTTAAAGAAAGGTAAATGTCCAGAACAAAGAGGGACGTGAAGGCCAGAGCAGTCATAGGGTTTGGTGCCATGGCAGGCCCCAGGGATACTGGACCAGATATTTCTTCCACAAACGTCACATCTTAGGATCAAGAAATCTTCTTGCACTGAAGAACTGTACAGTTAGCCTATCTAAATAAACACTCAAATTTTTTCACGACATAAAAATATCCGAGTATAAACTATACAGAACTTGAGACACAGTAAATCTTTACTGAGCCCTAACGCTTGGACCTGGTTTTCCTTGCTTTTCCAACTTATGGCTTCACAAAGGCCTACACTGAGCTTTTCATGAACACCTAAGACCTCAATTTAGTCTTTTCTCTCTGAGCCTTAGGTCCATTCTTTCAGTCTTTTGGAGTCTGGTGTGGAATCTTCTAGTCCTCTTAGCTCTGGGCTCTCAGGCCCTACTCAGTTTTTCTTAAGGCGGCTTGCCACCTCAAACGCTGGTCCTTTACTAAACAGTGCCTTACTTTGCCCACTGGAGACAATATCCTTCTAGACTTCCAATGGCCCGCCTGGTTCTAACGTGCTGCACCTCTTTGATATTAGTATAAGCATGAGCCCGAAATCTGGACAGGATCCCAGCCTCTGATGCCCTTGACAGCAGATCCCTGGACACAACCCTGATCCAAGTCACTCATGGACAGTATATCTCATGCTCCCACACACACACACCCTCCAGTCTCACATCTTGGAGATGCCACAGTTACTGGTTTTCTCCATTCCGTCTCCAAGACTCATCACCCCCGCTCACTACACCCAGAGTCATGGGAAGGTCAGTATATGCCTCCCAGTTTTACAGAAACAAAGGCTGAATTCATGACAGTGCGTGAATTATTTAAAGGAGAGAGTATAAAAATGTTAGTTAAGAGAAAGTGGATGGAGAAAGGGAAAAGGAAGTCAGAGGAAAACTGGTCAGCAAACCGAGGAGAGAAGTGGACCATTTTTGAGATGGAAGACAAGATGAATAAAAGTGTTGAATGAGGGCTTCCCTGGTGGCGCAGCGGTTGAGAGTCCACCTGCCGATGCAGGGGACACAGGTTCGTGCCCCGGTCCGGGAAGATCCCACATGCCGCGGAGTGGCTGGGCCCGTGAGCCATGGCCGCTGAGCCTGCGCATCCGGAGCCTGTGCTCCGCAACGGGAGAGGCCACAACAGTGAGAGGCCCGTGTACCGCAAAAAAAAAAAAAAAAAAAAAAAGCGTTGAATGAAAAAAAAAAATTCAAGAAGACTAGGAATTAGTATCTATAACTAGTGCTTAAAAAACAGACTTTAAAACATTTATAAAATTATATTCTCAGTATGATAAAAAGTGGCACAGTCTTGAAACGGTCTTCCCATTACTCTCATTTCCGCTCCATTTACTTGGAAAACATCAATCATGTTCTCACACCAAGCATGGCCTCCTCTCTGGAGCCTTTCCTAATCCCAGTCAAGCAACAATATGGAACTGTTTTTCTCCTAGGTTCACACCCTACCTTATGGGTTGTAGCAGTTCTCAGAGTCTATGTAATGTTTTGCAGGTCTGTTCTCCATATAAGTTTCTTTAGAACTTCTTTGGAATATGTCAACTTATCTTTGGATCCTTACTTCCCAGTACAATATCAGAATATTATACTTTTATAATTAGCCATTTTAGCCACTCTTTGCCCTTCTTTAATAATATATTCATTACTCTGTTCTATAACATATACGTACTTATATTTCAATCATATCACGTGTCTGATGTGATTTCTGAGGGCAAATCAACTTGATTTATTTCTGTATCCATAAGCTACAGCATAGAAGTCTATACATAAATAATGTACAGTAAATGCATGTTTAATTGCAATAAATCTAGTTCTTATTTTTTTGTTACCTTATCAGTAATTATCTTTCTTTTCCATTCTTTTCTTAAACATTTTATTGGGTCATTTCATTTATGTTCCATTTAAAGTAAAACCTGTGCTTTTTTTCAGATCTGATGCCCCTGATATATGTGGAACTGGGATGTGATTTTTTAAGGTTATACTCCATTTATAGTTATTATAAAATATTGGCTATATTCCCCATGTTGAACAATATATCCTTGTAGCTTATTTTATACCGAATAGTTTATACCTCTTAATCCCCTACCCCTATATTACCCCTCTCCTCTTCCCTCTCCCCACCGGTAACCACTAATTTGTTCTCTATTTCTCTGAGTCTGCTTCTCTTTTGTTATATTCACTGATTTGTTGTATTTTTTTGGATTCCATATATGTGATATCACACAGTATTTGTCTTTCTCTGCTTGACTTATTTCACTTAGCAGTCTACTCCTTATTATTTCGCAACTCATACACTAATTCAGCAAACATTCTTCGCTCTCCAGTAACATAAGGTCCTATCCCCTAGGCCTTGGAGACATAAATAGGAATGAACACAATTCCTGCCCTCAAGGTGTTCACCATCTACCTATATCCCACATACAAACTACTGAAGTACCATGTGATCAGAAACTGCTAGGACACACAAATGAAGATTTGACAAATAAACACTGACCGTGGAGCACAGACTCAGGATCTGCCACCGCCCATCAACAAGAGATCAAGACCCACACTCCTTACGTCTGAATCGGCCCCCAAAAGAGATCAGTGCTTAAATTATTACCGGCACTCTATCTTCCCATCACCTGAAACGTGTCTTACAGCATAATGGTTTAAAACTTGAATCCTAGAGCCAGATAGCCTGCCACTTGTCATCTCTGTGACCTTGGGCAAATCACTTAACCTCATTGTGAATCGGTCTCCTCCTCTCCAAAAAGAGGGTAATAAGAGCACCCACTTTATCAGATTATTGTGAGTATTAAATGAATTAACATCTATAAAGTGCTGAGAACAGACCTGACACATAGAATCAGCTAGTTTTATTATGAGTCCTACACTGAACTCATCCCTCCAGAAATGCTTTGGAGCTCTTTTTCCCTTGAAGTGTATAAATTTATTTCAAACTAAAAATTCTGGAAAAGAAGAAACAGAATGATCCTTTTCCTTTAATAATCAGAAAGGTGCACACTTTAGATCTCACTGGGATGGAAAGAAGTCTGCATGTTGATTATAGTGGACACCTGTTAGGTTGTCTCCCAATCTTACCTGGTTCTCCTCAGCTGATAATAAACGCTCCCAACCACGCAAGTGGATCTCATCCCCTCTGCTTTTACCATATGACCCCACAGTTAACAGGTCCAGGACAAGGCACCACATTAGAATTGGCTAACCCAACCTTTTCCTTAGGAACTTGGAGATGAGGCTGGTTCCGTGATATGTTCTCAGAAGCCGCTGACGGCCATACGCTGCTCCTGTGGACTGGTCCGGGGGTGGGAGGAGGGACAAGAGAAGGAAGAGAGAATGGGGCTTCGAGACCAAGAGGGGTCCAGGTGCTGAGCCGGTCCTGGTACCACTGTTTCAAGGCCAGCTGTAACCCTGCCTTTGAGATCTGCCAGGCATTGCTGATCATTTATTTGCTCAAGCTACCTCTGGTCACAATCATTGCTAAAGTAACAAACAAATGGAAACAAATTTCTATATTCTAATAATGCTGTTTCAACAGAAGATAAAAGTTAATTTTCTAAGATCTAAGACGGAACACATGCAGAAGTCTGTGATCACAGATCATTACCCAAAGCTATATTTATGACCCTTTAATCCATGAAAAAGAGCCTTCAGTCATTAATCTGAAATCACAAAATGCAGGCCAAGCTTGCTATCGGTCACCTCCATGATGAAGATGCCTCTCCCTTCTGAATGGGTAATGACAACGAGCATTACACAGAACGGAAAAAATAAACACCAGACTGTCAACAGGAGTTTCATTAACCAACCTACGTGAAGGTCATTAGTCTGCTTGCAAAACTCTTCATAATCCTGCTCAAAATCCATTTTCCGCTGGTCTAAGAAATTATATTCCTTTCCCTTTATGGTGGCAACAATACCCTGAAATGTTATGAAAGAAATAAGACAATATTTCAATATTCTTGCATTACTTAGGTAAATATGACCTTTAAATATAGAACCTGTGCAATCATTCCCCAAAAATCAATTTAAGAGGAGCCTTATTTCTTTAATTATTCTCATTGCTTCATGTATATTACAGGTAGTATAATATTGCCGAATGCATTCAAATACATAATTTTGAAAGCATTTTCATGAGACTTTATGTATTTCTGAAGAAAAATATCAAATAAAAACCTCACCTGAAAATTAGGAAAGATGTTCTGTCTAAAAATTTCTTACAAATTACATCGGAAGTAATGAAAAAGAAAAAGAAGCCCAGGGAACTTCCCTAGTGGCCCAGTGGTAAAGAATCCACCTTGCAATGCAAGGGACGCACGTTCAATCCCTGGTGGGGAACCAAGATCCCACATGCCACGACGCAACTAAGCCCTCATGCCACAACTACTGAGCTCACGTGCCTCAGCTAGAGAGCTTGCATGCCGCAACTACAGAGCCCATGCACCCTGGAGCCTGCACGCCACAACTAGAGAAAGAGAAAACCCGCACACAACAACTAGAGAGAAGCCCGTGCGCCTCAAGGGAAGAGCAAGGGAAGATCCCGCATGCCTCAACGAAGATCCCATGTGCTGCAACTAAGACCTGACGCAGCCGAAAGAAAGGAAGGGAGGGAGGGAGGGAGGGAGGGAGGGAGGGAGGAAGGAAGGAAGCAAGCAAGCCCAAAGTAGAATTTACTAAAATATTTTTCATTGAAAAGTTTGTCTTCTCAGAAAATAAATAAGACTTTAACAGAATACAAACAACTTAGGAAGAACACAGTTATAACATCTGCAGATGAAAAACTATCCTCCAAGCCTCAAATGTCCTAAATAAAATATCAAACCATAATCTACTATTTAAAGAATCTCTAGAATTAATTGCTTCCTCCAAAGCTGCAGTCTGTGACTATAACAGTGCAAATTAGGAAACTCATTTTCTTGAAAATACTATTATCCAAAGTTCTGTTTGCTCTGAATAATGAGCTCTAATGCTCTGTGATCATTCTTAACCAGGTACTAAGCCGTTCTCAAACTTGGTGCCCGCACTGTTGATACAGGCCTATAATCTTTATGAAGAATGTTGGGCCAGCTTCCACAAACGCTTCTTCAAAGATATTTCCATTTAAACATCACCTCAAGTGTCTCAATAGACAAGAGTGTATAAGCTGCATAACTTCTTGAATCAAGTTTACAAGTTAAAACAACCTACTCTTTCATGCCGTATAACTACAAAATTAGGTCTATTCAGAAACTGTGTATATATAATGTTATAATGCTACCCATCATGTTATAGGAAATGTGTAAAAGAAGTATGGAAAAGCTACATTCCTACATTTTAAAGTTATATTTTAAAAGATTTGCGGCCCTTAGAAAATTCTGCTTTGTGATTGGATTTAATGGTCACTTAAGAGTATTAAGTAAATAAGCTGATTAATCATGACCTTTAAACCAACTAATCAAACTCAATCTACTAAATCATTTACTTGACAGATATTTATTGCACACCTATTATATGCCAGCAAACTTGGAAGATACAGAAATGAACAGAACAAAGAAACATCCCTGCCCTCGGGAATTTACATCCTCGGTCGGGGAGAGAGGGTGGGAATCTATATAAGTCACAAATAAATGAACAGGATAATTGCAGACAGTGAAAAAATAAGTAACATAGAGTGACTGAGGTGAAACAGAGCTCAAGGAAAACTTAATTGAGAGGGTCATTTAAATCAAGATCTAGAGGCCAAGGAGAAAATAACCATGTGATGATTCAGAGGCAGAACTTTCTATATATATATAGAAAAGGTTTTTTCTTTTTCTCTCCCCAAATCTGATATACTCAGGAAATGAAAAGATTTCTTATATAGACCTAAACTTTTAGAGTAGAAAAATCAATGAGTGACAGTAAATTATATGATCCTTTTCAAATTCAAGTACAAAAAAAATTAAGGTTTAGTGGCACTGTCCCCAAACAAGAAAAAACTGACTATATCCACATTAAAAATGCAAAGCACATCGTGTTTGCAAATTGTTTTTTAAAAATCTTCGAAACATTAGATCCCTGTGCCCACTTTAAAAACTAAGATTAGTTACACATATATCCTTACAACATAAAGCTGTCAGAAGTCGAAATAATTAAGAATAGTAGAGCTAGGGCTTCCCTGGGGGTGCAGTGGTTGAGAGTCTGCCTGCTGATGCAGGGGACATAGGTTCGTGCCTGGGTCCAGGAAGATCCCACATGCCGCGGAGCGGCTGGGCCCGTGAGCCATTGCCGCTGGGCCTGCGCGTCCGGAGCCCGTGCTCCACAAGGGGAGAGGCCATAACAGTGAGAGGCCCACGTACCGCAAAAAAAAAAAAATAGTAGAGCTAAAATAAAATCCAATCCCTATTATTTTTTTAACATGAGTCCATATAAATGCTTAACTGCAGATATAATCAGATACCAACCACTCAGAACTCAGGGTCAACGAGAGACTGACACGCAGTATATGCTTGATGAAATATTTCTTGCATGAATAAATGAAATAATAAGTTATATTTAAACATTTTTCTTGTGCTACTAATGAAAACGCTTTTGCTAATGATGATTAATTTTAGGCTATAGGGAAGTCATTCTCATAATCACATAGCTGAAAAGAATATATTAGCACCATTACACAATTCTTAAATAGATTTAACTTCTTTATTGTTTAAGGGCCATGAGCTTATCTTTTACATTAGAGACTGATTATTTAAAGCTTTCTGAATACAGTCATTTGCATAACACATTAACGTTTTATTATGGATAAGGGTAGCAAATTTAGTTTTGAAAACAGTACCTGGTATTTAGTGACCATGTTTTCCAGTCCTTCAATCTTAGAATCTTCTAGGACTGAATATGTCTTGAAGGTAGTAAAGATGTCCATTATCTTGGCAAGACGTCTGTGGAAAGTTTCAAATTTTCCAAAAATATACATCTCACTGAATTCAAATTGTTTTTCATTTGGATCTTGTTTAAGCTTTTGTTTGGTCTTGTGAAAGCAGTGCTGGTATTCCTTAAAGTAAAAACCAAAATACAAGAAAGGGAACACAACAAAGATATCAACCTTATTCTCTTAAGTGAAAGCGACAGCAAATTTAGGGTGGAATTACAAAACCTTTCAGTTTCATGCCTCTGTAGCTACTCCTTCATCAGCCTGGGATGTCATCTTTTCCCATCCCCCAACCTAGCAAACTCTTAATTTTTTTTTTTTTTTTTTTCTTTTTGGCCACATGGCATACGGAACTTCCCTGACCAGGGATCAAACCCATGCACCCTGCGTTGGAAACGTGGAGTCCTAACCACTGGACCACCAGGGAAGTTCAAACTCCTAATTATTCATAAGGTGACTCAAAGATGCAGCCTTTCCCCCTGGGTCCCACTGTGTTAGTAGAAGCTTAACTCTTTGTGTATCTCTCCATTCGTCTACAAGAAGCTTAAGGAAAACTACTTCATTTTTGTATCTCTAGTACTTAGTGTGGTGTTGGCACATAGCAGGCCCTCAAAAAGGGTAAAGTAAGTGAACACATGTGGGGGACTGATTTATTAACATTCAAGTTTTCTTAACAGTAAAAGATTACCATTCCTTTTAGCAACCACTAATATGATAACTGCTAAATGATTTAAGGTGCATTGGCAAAAAACAATGTAAAAATAATAAAAAATCTAAATATATTATCAAGTTGACTGTTACCTGCTTCAGTTTAATTGCAGATAATATTTTTTCCACAGCAACATCCTGTGGTTGGCTCCAGATCGAAGCAGTTCCATTGTTGGTAATATAGGCTTTACATGCAGATATCATCTGATTGGTCACCTGGAATTTTCCAATACAATGATGCCAAGGACATTAAGCAGTCATCAAACATAAATTGGGCTAAAGGGTCCCTAGCTCTCCTACCTCTCAGAGTATAAAATCTGTAAATAAATCTTTGGATGTATTGTTTTTCCATCACAACTATGATCAAGCACTAACCCTCTTTCTTTCCAGCTTTACTGAAGTATAATTGACGAACAAAAATTGTATATATTTAAGGTGTGCAATGTGAGCCCTGATACACATATACATAATGAAATGATTAGCAAAATCGAGTATTAACACATCCAACACTTCAGATAATTACCATTGTGTGTGTGTGTTGAGAAAACTTAAGATCTGCTCTCTTAGCAATTTTCAAGTGTACAATACAATATCAGCCATAGTCACCATGCTGTACATTAGGTCCCAGAACTCAGTCACCTTATAACTCAAAGTCTGTAGCCTTTAACCCACATCTCCCCATGTTCCACACTCCCCCAGACCCTGGCAACCACCATTTTACTCTCTGCTTCTATTTGTTCAACTTTTTAAGTTCTACACATCTATTATCAAAGTCATTTGTAAAATCACAGAGCTGGAAGCACTACAGAAAATTGCCGATTCAGACCCCTGTGTTAATGCAGGATGAACATCTTAACCAACCAAGAAGGGATTCACTTCCCTACCTAAAAGCTGTCAAGAGCTTCCCCCACCCCGTCTCCTTCTTCGGCAGCCTGCTCTAAAATCTAACTCACGGTTTCCCAGTGCCATGAGACGAATTGTCCACCCTGATCATTTCACGCCACCATGATCTGTAGCAGAAATGTCAAAAGCAGAAGGCAACAGAGGAAAGAGGAAAGATAATGTGTGTAACTGCCAACATTTTATTTATCCCTCCAAACTTAAAAAAAAAAAAAAAAAAGACTTCAGAATTCTTTTGGTGATTTTTTAATAAATTAAAAGGAAAACTAGAGGTCTATACTGTAGGTATGGAATGACATGATGTCTGGGATTTGCAGTGCAAAGGTTAGGTGCAACAAAATCGGCCATGTGTTGATAGCTGATGATTGGGTGACACGTACATATACATACAATTCTCTTTCCTTTTGTACCTGCTACAAATTTTTCATAATGAAAGGTTTTTGAAAATGAGAGAAATGGCGGTTTCACAATTATGTTCCAAAATAAGCCTTGCAAATGCATGAAACTTGGAGTAATAACACAAATTGACTTTTGAGTCTTCTTCTCAGGGAATACCCCTCCCGACCCCAACATAACATTAATGTGTGAAGAAGTTGGAAGAGGGTCTTGTGGATTCCCCTCCTTTCTTCCTGAGTACGAGAGCAGAAGGAAGTTTCCCATCAAGCTCTCAAGGCTGGATGTCCCTATTCCTGGGAAGAATCATGCCTCTTACTGCATTAGTATTCACAACACAGTCCTGATGAGTCAAAAATGCCTCTATTTTAATACAACATTTAAAACTTTCGCCTTGGTAATGAAAAAGTCATTTACTTCTTAGAGACTGTTCAAAAATGGGAAAAAGCAACAATGCTCACCATAAACACTTATGAGTTAGGACATAAGGTTTAAACATCGTTATGGTTTTGGGCAGAATCATTATAATTGCTTTATGGATTACTGGAACGTTGCAAGTGGCTCTTATTACCATGATTACTGTTCTAATAACACCAAGTAAACAACTGTGGCATCAAATAAATTTGGAGCAGTGGCACATAAAATACGAAACTGAAGATAGCCAGTTAAATATAGTTTTTCTTAATTAAAATTTACCCAATAGATAGAAATCATGTGCTAAATAAAATAAGGAAAGAAATTCTAAAAAGAATCTTTCTTTCATTTTTATTATATATAAAAAATATAAATATATATTTATATACATATATATAAATAATACAATATTTATTATATTAATTACTTTGGGAAATAATGCCTTATGATTTGCTAGAGTCAGCCTCCTCTCTCTATTGAGAGATTAAGCTTTTTTTTTTAATTGTAGGGTACATAGACATTGGATTGCACCAATGTGGTAATTTCTTTTTTAAAAAAAAAGATTTATGGGTTTTTTTAATATTTATTTATTTATTTTTGGCTGTGTTGGGTCTTAGTTGTAGCACGCAGGCTGCTCTCTAGTTGTGGCATGCCGGCTCGGTAGTTGTGGCCTGTGGGCTCTAGAGCATGCAGGCTTAGTTGCTCCATAGCATGTGGGATCTTAGTTCCCTGACCAGGGACCAAACCCGCGTCCCCTGCATTGGAAGGCGGATTCTTAACCACTGGACCACCAGGGAAGTCCCATGGTCATTTCTAATTATAAAAAAAAAAAAAAAATTAACCATTGGCAAAGAAATCTAAGTGACCATGGACTCTATGCTATGCACTTACCTTTACAAACAAAGACGTGATCTTCTCAGAGGTGTTATAGTAATGAGAGATACTATAGATCATTTTAATTGCATTTATAAGTGCAGGAATAGCATCAATCATGGACATCTGGAAAACATCACAAAAGTTTTCAGGGAAACAGATATCAAACTCAGCAAAATTCCAATAGGCTAATCCTTCCTACTTCATTAGAAAAAAATTTAGGTAAAAGATTTTTATTTAAATTTTTAAAATATTATCTATCACTCCACATAAATAGAATATATTTAGGGGTAATTTTATTTTTATTATTTAGTCACACACAGTTAATCAAATTTTGTTTCAATGCAAGAAACACTAACTTTCTGTTATGGACAAGGAAGTTGTGTTAACAGTTAATTTTGTAATAAATAAAAACAGGCACATCCTAAAGTTAAAATTTAAAAAAAAGAAGAAGAAAAAGAATGAGCCAATAACTCTTCCCACAGTTATTTGAGTATAGTCCAGGATGTCAACTGCAATATTTAATAGGAAATGGAATATGCAATAAATGTTTTTAAAATATAACGTCGCATGTCCTGTCCATCTTATCTGGATAGATAAATAGATGCTAGACAGACAGATATATGATATAAATATTATATATAGAGAGATATATAGAGAGAGACACAGAAGTAGATAGACAAGTATATATATATATATATATAAAACTTTCTTAAGAATAAAAAGAAGTTTCTAAGACTTTTCCAACAGACTGTAATAATCACAAACCAAAACTCCACACTCAATTCAGTTAGTGCGAAAGGGTCATCAGTACACCAAGCGGGTAGAAATCTCTAACTCACAGGGTCACTACTGTACAAGGGGTCACAGCATTTCTCAAGTGTGTACAGATATTTGACATTGTCCTTTGCTTCATTAGCTGCATCAGTGATTCGAATATCCATCTCCCGCCAAGTCTAAGCACAGTACAGGGAAGAAATTTTAATGCAATTATTAATAGAGGAAATTCCACTATAACAGCTGCTAAAAGTCATCACAAGTCCCATGGGTCAGACTTTCAGTCTGCCCTATGCATCTCACATAAAACTGAATCCAGAGGGGTGGGGGGCATTGCCACACGGAAGAGCAATTTAAATTTTTTGACAACATTTTCAAAGGTATCTCTTCCAGGCCTTCTCTTAGGACATCTATTCAATAACTAGGACAAAGCCTCAAGAGGGCAGCACCTCCATTTAAACCTACACCCTTGCTCCTCCACAGACTGCTGAATCCATTTTGCACCTCACTCCCATATTGTCTGTGGTAAAGAACGGAAGGGAGCCTCCAGCCAACAGCCGGCAAGGAACTGAATCCCACAACAATCACATAAGCAACTTGGAAGCAAATCCCAGTCAGGCCTTCAGATGAGCCAACACCCTGACTGCAGCCTCAGGCTAGATCTCAAGTCAGATGCTCCCAGCTAAGCTGCACCCAAACCCCTGACCCACAGACTATGAGATAATGTTTGTTGTTTCAGGTGGCTAAGTGTTGGGGTAATGTGTTACACAGGGATATAAAGCAAATACACCAGTGCTAAAAAAAAAAAAAAAATAGATAAGGTAAGGTTTCATTATTACTACTCCTCGTTGGTCTGAATTCATAATATATATACAATCATGTTATTATGTTACATCTTAACGACTTGCAGTACCCTCTAATAATACATGTACACCAGCCAACAAATACCTTTCATTCAAAGGCTATTTCCACAGTATCCAAAATTATAAAAGGACAGTATAATCCAATCTTAAAGTTGTTTTCATAGAGGTAGAATGACATTTTTTGTTCCTAATTCCCCCAGGACATATGCATACAGAATTCTCATTCCCACTTCATAAAGCAAAAAGCAACCTTCAGAAGTTTCGACCTGGAAGCAGCAAGCACTGCCAACACAGCCTTCACATCTGGGCTCTTCCACTGATCCAGAAGGTAGTTAAATTTAGACAGTCTTCTTTTCCAGTACTCCAACTCTGCTCGGGGCCCAAGGTCATCCGCTTCCGTCCGTAGCTGATTGCTTCCGGCAAGGACCTGCAAGTGCACAGAAGGCCCATGAACCAGTGAGTAGGGCTGGAGATATAAAAGTTATACATAAGCAAAACATAAGGAAAGAAGTGAATTCTGCTATCTGAATCGTGATATATTTTTATTCATCTGCATGCTTCAAATGACAGCCTTTTACTAACTTAACATGTATCCATTTTTTAAATTTCAACAAAAATTTAGTTGACTCATTCTAATGGAAAACTATTTGTTAAAGGAGCTTTCATGAACTTTCGGAGGACGTGACCTCAGAAAGTTTCTTGGCTATTCACTTAGAACCTCAGAGAACAATAACCTTGGAAAGCCCTCATGCCTTCAGTTGGTTAATTTCCATTATGCTTCCTTATTGATGTAACATCCAGCTTCACTTTGGACTTTTCTGAAAATATTTATTTATTTTTAATTTTTTTTTTTTTTTTTTCGCGGTACGCGGGCCTCTGACTGTTGCGGCCTCTCCCATTGCAGAGCACAGGCTCCGGACGCGCAGGCTCAGCGGCCATGGCTCACGGGCCCAGCCGCTCCGCGGCATGTGGGATCTTCCCGGACCGGGGCACGAACCCGTGTCCCCTGCATCGGCAGGCAGACTCTCAGCCACTGCACCACCAGGGAAGCCCTGAAAATATTTTTTTTTAAGGTTAAGTCTTGAGCTTTGTTTTGGAGGACACACTGAATTAGAAAGCTTCTTGTACTTCTACAGAGAGATTCTCTTCAAAGTAACTTACACCTTTCAGAAAAAAAACTGGCCAAGTACAGTCATTTAGTTATATAAAGTTATTTACTTTCATCTCCTAGAATTCTTACTATCTCTTAACTAATGACTATAAATTAAAATTGCATTGCACCTGTCACCTTGTTAGGGACTTGTGGTAAAATACTTAGGCAAATGGGAATGGGATGTGACATACCTTCTTCCACTGGCTGGTTCAGTAACATGGCATCTGAACTAGTCAGTGTTCAGATAGCTAGTTTCTGATGTTTCGTTTCTGAAAATTACCTGCTCTGTTTGTTTGATCCATACTTTCATACAACCTTCTATTTTTTCCAAAGTCTCAGGGTTATTAGCTAGAGTCAAGTAGTCTACAGGTTCCTTCAGGGTTTTCAGTTCAAATATGTCACACTTTTGAAGGTTCACCTAATTAAAATGAAAGTTAAATAATCAGATGATGCTATTTTAACACACACAAACACGCACTTCTGACTGATCCAAAAGGATCTTAAGGGGATTCTCTCTAGTCTAAACTATCTTGCTTCCTGAGAAATGTCCTTGAAAACACAGTGAGACACATTGCATTGAGCACACCAGTAGAGGTGATTGGTTCTGAGGTCAAATTTTGGGTCAAAAAAAAAAACACCAAACAGTGAACTAGAGAGAGAGAGAGAGACATAATATCACAGAATTTGAGAATTGATAGGGAACTTGGAAATTAAGTAGTCAACTCATGAAACCAAAGAAAGTGGGGGGCCTTCAAAAAAATTGACTGGGGGGGAGGGGTAATTCTAATCTATCATATTCTTTTTGGAAACTAACCAGAGGAAAAGACGTTCATGTCCTTATCCAAAAACTTCCTTATGGTTAGCAAGTTCAATGGCAAATACACAGATTCATTTCAGGAGGGAGGGGTGGAGAGGGGTAGGAAAAGAGGTGTGTTGGATTTTGACTTGACAAAGAAACCTAGGATATTTTTAAACACACATAACCCCAAAACACCTCAATATTTGATGAGGACATTTTCCTTCTGGTAAGAGTGCACCTGGCCCTGTGAGTCTCTCAACTGAGGTCTCAGCACCCCACTCCTCACTCCTGACAGACACTGCACCCTCCGTCTGCCACACCTCCTGGACCTCTCCTTGGTTTTACAGGGGAGGCTTCCAGGCTTCATGAAGTGGCACTGCCTGTCTCCTGTGTGAGGTTCCATCCCACATTTTTTAAAACCTCTACCGCAGTATAAAGTGGAACCATATGAAAACACTACTCTTTTCAGTAGAACAACTATTTAATTTGGCTCAACTTGCATTTAGGATGGCCTGCATCATAGTTAATTGCAAATAGAGCTCAGATGTTAGCTGGAATCATCCTGCCCCTGTCTGGATAACATTTAGTCAACTCCCCCATCCCACATCCTTTAAAAGGCCTATAGCATCCCTCCCTGCCAATATCCCAATAGGTCCCAAAAGTTCTCAGTATTCCCTGGAGAGTAGTGAACGTTACACTGCCATTGGTCTAATGGGATCCATTTCTCTATCTCCCACTCATGCCTGCCCTGGGCTGTCATCTATCACGGTTTTGTATCCACCACCATCTACCCCAGGTAATCACTAACACAGGTTTACTGTAGGTGGCACAAATTTTATTGAAGCTAAATCCTGAAAATGCCAAACTGATTCTTAAAGGCGCTTTTGCTCACTGGCTGGACCACAGGACCCAACCCACTCTCTCTAGATATGTCAATTCGTCTCTCCTTCTCCCTCCTCTTCAAGACTTCCTCCCATCCCTACCCACCATCACCCCCCCATCTTCCCCCAGCACACAGCTATCACTAACCACCCCCCCTCACACACACACACACACACACACCACACACACACACACACACACACACACACACATACCACACACACCACACTCTGGGTCCAAATTCCTTTCCTTCTAGGCTGCAGAGCAATACCAGAAGCACTTCATACTCTTCTCTTTGCAGTCCAACATCTGACATGACAGAGTAAAACCCTCCATTGCGGCCAACATTTCTTTGGAACCCCTAATGCACTCATCACTCTAAATTATAGGAATTTAAATCTAGTCACCGCCACCTCTTCAGGGGGCAACAAAAACACCCACAAAATATTTTCCAGATTTGCAAGTAGTGGAATCAAGACCCTCTAAGAGAAGTATTACACACTTACATATTGTTCACCATCAGATAATGTTTGAAGGAATAACATGTTTGTTCTTACCTTCTCCTTCAAACTCTCCTGTGCACTGACCAGGACACTCACGAAGCCTTCCAGGGAGCCCAGGAACTCCTGCTGAAGGCTGGAGGCTTCCGGAAGGCCCTCGAGCTCACCCCAGCCGTGGCTTGTGGCCCTGAGAGCAGGAATGAAGATGTCCGACAGCAGACGTCTCACACTGTTGAGCAAACCCCCGTCTGCCGTGTCAAGCATGTTGAAGCTCACCTCCTGCAAAACAATCCGGAAAACCTTTATGGTAAAAATTATCTTCAACTGCAACCTAGCTACTGAGTCATTTCTGTTGGTGTTCATTAACCAAATATCCTATGGGAATAAATGAAGACCAACCAAATGAGAAAAGCAAAGGCTGTTTATTCAGAGCAAGAATTGATTCCTTGCAATAGCAAGGGAGTCGGCCACCATCACTTGCATTTCAGCAGAGACCCAAAAGCAGGCAGAGGAGTGGGAAAGCTTCCTAGTGGAGAAAAGGGAGGCTCAGGTGGGCCCTGAGGGGAGGTTGTTGGCCTGGGGAAGCTGAAGGTGGGCTCACTAGAAGCAGGGCATCCTATGTGATTGGTTAAGGGTGCACACTTGGCCTTCTCTGGTTGGCCCCAAGGAAGTATGTTGAAAGTACAGACAAAAATTGAGGCTGGCAGTCATGAATCAAGTCCTGGCCATTTCGACCAATTGTTAGAGGAGTTATTAATTCATTTCCTAGCTGGCTTCCTACCAGGCTGACACAGCGGTCTGGCTACCTGTGTTGTTTATTGCAGGTAAGGGAGGTTGATTTCCTGAGCAGATTGCTGCGGGCTGTCGGTCAAAGTCTTTTGGTAGATGGTCTGTTTGTATATTGTCTCTTGATCCAGTAAATTATTATTTTGACACCTAGTTAAGACATAAGCTTTATACTCTTCTAAATTTCAATCATCAAATAAAAGCATGGGGTGACTTCCCTGATGGTCCAGTGGTTAAGACTCTGCGCTCCCAATGCAGGGATCCCAGGTTCGATCCCTGGTCAGGGAATTAGATCCCACATCCATGCTGCAACTAAAGATCCCGCATGCCACGACTAAGACCCAGCACAGCCAAATAAATAAATTTAAAAAATAAAAGCATGGGGACTTCCCTGGTGGCACAGTGGTTAAGAATCCGCCTGCCAATGCAGGGGACATGGGTTCAATCCCTGGTCCAGGAAGATCTCACATGCCGCGGAGCAACTAAGCCCATGCACCACAACTATTGAGCCCATGAGCCACAACTACTGAAGCCCACGCGCCTAGAGCCTGTGCAGCACAACGAAGAGTAGCCCCCGCTCACTGCAACTGAAGAAAGCCCGTGCCCAGCAACGGAGACCCAACGCACCAAAATAAATAAATAATTAATTAATTAATTTTTTAAAGAGATTTTAAAATAAATAAAAATAAAAGCAGAAATAAGTAGAATACCAGATGTTTACCAGTTTATTTGCTCCAAGCAGCTAATGCACCCATTGAAGGAAGGGGAGACTTGTACAGATGCATTTTATTTTGCAAAAAAAAATAAAGTTATACAGAAGACCCTTGAGTAATGCTGGGGTTACGGGCTCCCACCCTACGAGCAGTTGGAAAATCTGGGTGTAACGTATAGCCAGCCCTCCATATCCGCAGTTTCTTATCCCTGGTTTCGCATCCCTCAGATTCAGCCGTGGACCATATAGTACTGTAGTATTTACTACTGAAAAAAATCCACGTATAAATGGACCCACACAATTCAAACCTGTGTTGTTCAAGGGTATATCCGCTGTAATAAATCTTATTTTAAATGTAAGAAGTATGCCATTAAGTAAATGAGGTAGAGGAATTGTTTTTAAAAGGAAAGACCTCACTGTTTTACACACACTCACAGACACAATGTTATATCAATTTGTGTTAATAAATTGAATATTAAGTCCTCTTACTCAACAGATTTTAAGGAACTGTCCTCTTAATTGCTTGCTTTTAGTGCTTTTAAAATATTTCTTTGAAAGTAGTTTTAAATACTTAATATGATGGTTGTTTCCATGGGAAGGGATATTTTGGTAGAATTTATGTGATTTTTGGTCATTTGGGATAAAGGATTGCTGTTGCCTCTTACCTGATGAATGTTCTCAGGGGTGATGGGTCTGGAAGGGTTGGTCCTGATGAAGAACACACAAACCCCAGTAAGAGCAACATCTTTTCCCTCCGTCACGAACACCTTAGGTTTTTTAATCTTTCCAGAAATACGATTTATTCCTCCTGGAGAGCCAAGTTGCCCTACAAATGCAAAAGAATTTTAGTTTTACAAATACTGTTTCCATGTGGTCGCCTCTTAGAATGAAGTTTCCTTGCTAAAATATTGATATGTTGACTCAGCCACGTGCCCTAGAAGTTCCACCTCTTGGACAACCTCTAGCCTGAGGCCTAAAGGGATCCTAAAAGGATCTTCTTTATCATGGTGATCATTTTATGATGGACAAAAATATCGAATCCCTGCACTGTACACCTGAAACTAATCTAATATTGTAAGTCAATTATATGTCAATAAAATAAATAAAATAAATAAAAAAGTAAATAAAAGGATCTGCTCGACTGCAGACCACAGTTCATTTCAAAACTGTTGCCCCAGGCAAAAACCGGAATGGGAGAAACCGGAGTAAGACAGTTTGGTCCAGAGCAGCTTCTTGCTGGAGCTACAAAAGTCATCATTCATGGGAGAAAGGGTGAGGAAGGAGACAGCATCTATTGGCGTGTGTCCTGTGTGAGGCCCTCTGCTTGGCACCGTGTCTACATTATTAAAACTCCCTACAACCCTGAGAGCAGCGGTGACCCGCGCCAAGTCACACACCAACAGAGCCGACATCAAAAACCTGTTCTGACTACAGAACTCCAGAACGTCTACCTCCTGCTGTCCTGGTCCAGCTGGCCCTGCAGTATCACTAGAATCAGGAGGCTGCTGTAGCGGTAGGACGGCATAGGGATGGGTGACGTGGGCTCTGCAGTCAGTCTCCCGGGGTTTCCATCTCGGGCTGAGCTTCCGAGCCACGTGACCTGGAGCAAGTTACTTAATCTTTCTGTGCCTCAGTCTTCCCATCTGAGCAAGGCCCAGAGAACGCCAGGCCAGTCAGCTCACGACAGATGTCAGTCAAGTAAAACCTTGGCCGCTACCTCTTAGCTGTAATCTCTGCCCTGCTTCAAGCCTGACTCAGTCAGAAACTATGATTAACATGATTGGGCAAGGGGTAGAAGGAGAAGTTGAGGGAGAAAAGGAGACCCACGGGCTCCTCCACCACTGCAAACACTGACCTTCAGAGGGCCCTGCTGCAAGGGTGTTGGGGGATGGAAGGAAGGGGGAGGGCCAAGAGTAGAGAAGATTTAACTTTAGATCGACTAGTTTTGATCAACTGGATATTTTTAGCTTCTGAATTGAGACTGTGTTTGTAATTGGAAACAACCATGGGCACTTTTCTTATCTAAGAATATCTAGAAAACTTCATGGGGTTGTCTGGATTTCAATTCAAGGTCAGAAAAAAAGATACTCCTACCGAAAAGGTTTAAAGGGAGAGTGGGAAACAAGAACAAGCTTGCATTTGCGTTTACGTCCATGAATCTTTCTTACTCAATGTAAGACTGACACACAAAGGCCAGCTTCACCCAGTGTCGTTCACGGGTGAACTTATTCACCTGAGCTTATGTTTTGCAATCTGAGATATAATTTAAAATTTTTGTCTTCTGATTTTTTCACTCAAAATGTAGTGCCCTTTCTGACCACAAAACATAAAACAGGTAATTTTGGGAAAATGCCAGGCACTTATGCGTGCATAATTTCCTCAGTTTTTAAACAAAAACCATGGTCACACTGTATGCCAAGAGCGATAACTATTTTCCTTTTCTTCCAAGAGGTCATAAAGGGATGGACCCTATATATGATTTTAATATAATCATAATATATTTTTATGTCCCTAGTTTGGCTTTAAAATTGCATTAATTCACATAAAAGTAGAATGGGATATGCCAGTTGAACCCACATGAAGATTTGCAAGTTTTTCTTAAGTGAAAATGGCTAAACTTGTCATTCAATATTATTCCTTTGAATCACAGTCAGCAGAAAATGAACATGATATGATATTTAACTAAAAAACTACTGTTACTGGCAACAATTCCTATGCTAAAAAGAAATAGAAAAGAAGCAGATGCCCAAAAGAAGTTCTAGAACATAACTGCACAGAATGCGCTAACATGTAAGGAAGGGAAGTCTCAAAATGTAAATCATTTTATTATTCTCCAGTCACCAGCACAGCCTGAAAAGGAAAACAAAATATCCCAAATAAAGTTAGAACAACCAGGCTACATACCCACCACCATTTGTCCTTTGCTTGGGGTGAAAACAGAACCTGTTCCATTGGGCTTCACCCACCACACCTCACCACTCCCCACCCGTCCCACCCGCCAAGGTAAAAGTGGTCAGTGCTCCCAGTGGCCTCCTGCTTCATGCCATACTTGGATCATCTAACAACACATTTCTGGGTTATGTCACATCAAATTTAAATACCTGTTTCCGCTACCTCCACATCCTGATAGTAAAACATGAGGTGACGAAGACCTCCACCAGCAAAAAGCTGATCGATTCTTTCAATCTGGGAAAAAAGGAAAGGCAAAGTAATGACTGAATCAGAAACCACGTTAAATCAGCAGTTACTATCATCTTTCTTATCTGCATAGGACTTCAGCAAACCATATAGAAAGGATCATATCTTTTTAACATAAAACCATAAAAGACTAAATATCTTACCACAGTAAAGACTAAGTTCACAGAAGTGCATTGATTAATCATAAAAATATTTGTGGCATACACACATTTGAAAAAGACTGTCTCTCCATATTGGCTGATTTCCTAAAGTGCTGAGCTGTTAAAGGCAGATATAAATAGAGATGAGTGTCGGGCTTCCCTGGTGGCGCAGTGGTTGGGAGTGCGCCTGCCGATGCAGGGGACGCGGGTTCGTGCCCCGGTCCGGGAAGATCTCACATGCCGCGGAGCGGCTGGGCCCGTGAGCCATGGCCGCTGAGCTTGCGCGTCCGGAGCCTGTGCTCCGCAACGGGAGAGGCCACAACAGTGAGAGGCCCGGGTACCGCAAAAAAAAAAAAAAAAAAAAAAAACCCTCCCTCCCCGCCCTCTCCCCACCCTCTGGCTCAGTAAGCCTGATACAGGATGTTGTCTTTAAGCCTCCCGGGTCCTGACATTTCTGGGTCCTGAATACGGCATAGAGTGTGACTTGGGACTCCTACAGTTCAGAGCTCTTATTCAGTTATTCCATCTGCATTATGCCAAATCCAATTGTCTCTCCACGCCTGAACTTGTCTCCTTCTATGCCTCCTTTGGGGGGAATAATTTTATCTACTTCCTGGTATTACGAAGATTAAATGGGATAATAGATAAAAATCAGCACAGAGACTGACATATGGTGAATATTCAATAAATGTTAGCTATGAGGAGGAGAAAAAGGAAAAGGACATTTCCTCAACTCTTAATTGATGCATTCTGTAGTTTAACTATTTTAGTGTTATCCACCCTGAATTGGTCCACTGACCCCAATTAACCCTACCCAAGTGGCACTGCAGGAAGGGATAAAGCCAGTAGAGGGCTACAGCCGGCTCGTACAGGCTTGGGACAGCCAACTGACCACAACTCCTCCCAACTCAGTGTTTAGTAACATCATGTTGGTCGTTTGGAATCAGCCATGGTGGGAATATTTACTCCACAGAATCAGGAAACGCTCAAACTAGTGCTTTCCTTTCCCCTTGCCCAAAGCTGGTTGTCAAACCTTTACAAGCCTATCACTAAAAAGTATTATCAACAATGTGACATCCCTGTCAACAAAAAGGGCTTCCTTCCTTTCTTCTCTTTATTTCTTTTTTAATGCCTAAAAAGTTTAAAAAAAAAAAAAAACTTCAGGAAACACCACAGCTCCTGGAATGCCTTCCTCCCTGCCCAGGAAACTGTATCTTCCCGTATTTCGGTCTCCCCACCAACGAAATCACGCCCCAGGCTTTGGAGGGATATCAGGGCAGAAGATGGAAGTCAGGTCAGGAACAAAAGAAACCAGTTCAGCTGCCGAATCAAAGCCAAAGCCAGAAAAGTATGGCGCAGTTCAATCTCCCAGGCTAGAAAAGGATAAACTCAAAAACAAAGAAAAAAAAAAACAAGATAAATCAACAGCTGAGACGAGATTCTGTTCTCTAACCTCAGGTTCTAAAATGGTGCCTGAGCCCAGCTTCACTGGATGTAGAGAGACACAGACATCACTGTCAGAATGTCAATTCTAAATACCCCACTCAACATGGAGAGCTGGAGAGCCCAAGCTCATTCTGCCACCACCCATACCAAGCCAGAATAGGGTCCTGAGCATGTTGAAACAGACACCCTTCCCTAAGGCCCAGCACAGACCCTGCCACAGGACAAGCCAGCTGTGCCCTCCATAATCAAGTCAGTGAGAACTCAAATGCATCGCACCTGATTCCCCTCTAGAATGGCATCCTCCACTTCGGTTTTGTTGAGGTCCACACAGGAAGCTACAATCGCAAATAAGTAATCATGTCTCCCATCCAGACGAGCCCGCTTGGCTTCCTTCTCTTCCTTCAATCTTTGCTACAAGAACGGAAGAAAAATGTTATGTGGCAACTGCTGTTCTCAAATGGATTCATTCTGTAATCATTTCCTACTACTGGTGCTCTTTCAAGTCTTGGGTATTCAGATAACAGCTTAATGGTACCAGTTTTTAGGTACTATCTTCTGTTTTTAGAAATAATGTTATTTCTATTATGAAAATAAGATGTGCTCGTTGTTTTGAAATTACATAACACAGATAAGCCAAAAGTAGAAATAAAATTCATCTGCCAACCAGACAGTATTACCATTAACATTTTGTTCCAAATCTTTACAGACTTAATTTTACCCATATATAAGCATTCAACAGACACACACCAAAATCAAAAAGATCTCCACTTTTGTAAACATTTCCTAGGCTGCTAAAGTAATACTTATTCTTGTACACTATCTCCTATGTTTCTTGTTTGTCTACAGGTTCATATCTGGTTTTGAAATTAATTTCTGAATACCAGTGCTTAATTTTTCCCTGTTGACTGTTAATTACAATAACAAAGCAAGTTCACTGTAACCAACATTGGCAGTTTGAAGCATATCTTTCCATATGTGCTCTGTTCATACAAACATATGCAAACATATATACACATTTCTATTTATATATAGTATAAAATTTTTTCATGTATTTTTCCCTTAATAATACATCACAGACTTCTTTTTAGTTTAGTACAGCCCACTCCAACTCCCGTAATAGCTGCAAAATATTCAACAATATGGACGTACCATAATCAACCATTTTACCATTGGCGGATATTCAACTTCTAGTTCATTTTTTGAATTAAGGGCATTATCTTTAATGCTAGCCAGTAGCTCCTGCTAGGTAGCCCCTCTGGATCCTTTCTTGTATTCAACAGTTACTGAACCTCAAATATGTACAAGCTCTCTAGAGGTAAACACTACCCAGTGACCTCAAAAAAACTCATAGCCTGGTTGGCAGAATGTAAGCAGAAAATGTAAATATGAGAGGATGGCATTATGGTTGCTACAGGGGCATCAGATTTATGCAGGGGCATTAATGGGTCTTCAGAGAAGGAGCTGAAGGGAGGATTCCCCCTCTAGCCCAGGGCTGAAGAGGGGTGGAGGTACAGGAAAAGTTTCAGGAAGAGGTGGCTTGAGCTCAAGTTGAAGGAGAGTTGGCCACACTCCCTGGGATAGAGGCATTTCTGCACATGCAGAGGCCAAAAGACGTAAGAAAGCTTAGCATGTCTGGAAACCACAAGGCAGCCAGGATGGCTGAACTGAAAATAACTAGAAAGGCATAATAGGAGGGACTTCCCTAGCGGTCCAGTGGTTAAGACTCTATGCTTCCACTGCAGGGGGGCACAGGTTCAATCCCTGGTTGGGGAATTAAGATCCCACATGCCATGCAGCGAGGCCAAAAAAGAAAAAAAAAGAAAAAGGCGTAATAGGAAATGAGAAAAAAAGTCAGACCATAAAATATCTTATGGGCCATGTTAGAAAGTATAAATATTATCTGAAGTCCATGGAGAGTCACTGATGAGTTTCAAATCAGGAAAGATGTTTAGCTGTCTGTGCTGCCTCAAAACATCAGTCATTCTGAAAGCAGTATAAAAAGTAGATTGGAGGGGGCTTCCCTGGTGGCGCAGTGGATCAGAATCTGCCTGCCAATGCAGGAGACACAGGTTCGAGCGCTGGTCCGGGAAGATCCCACATGCCACGGAGCAACTAAGCCCGTGCGCCACAACTACTGAGCCTGCACTCTAAAGCCCACGAGCCACAACTACTGAGCTCACGTGCCGCAACTACTGAAGCCCACATGCCTAGAGCCCGTGCTCTGCAACAAGAGAAGCCACAGCAAGGAAAAGCCCACGTACCGCAACGAAGAGTAACCCCCGCTCACCGCAACTAGAGAAAGCCCACATGCAGCAACGAAGACCCAACACGGCCAAAAATAAATAAAATTAAATCTTAAAAAAAAAAAAAAAAAGTGGACTGGAGTGATGCAAGCCTGAAGACAGGAAGGCCAGGCAGGTGGATTGTGGCCGCATTTCCCAGAGCATGGGAAATGTCTGTCCCAGACAGACCACTGGGAATGTGGATCTGGAGCCCAAGGTGAAATTGCATTGCAGAGACAGATACAGATACTGGTTCTCAATACAGCACAATAGACAATATGGGCCAGATCTTTCCTGTAATTGTGTTTACAAGATGACTGCAGCACCCTCACAGCTCTTCTGCAATGTGGTTGTACCAATAACCTATCAAGAAATGGACTCTATATCCCCTCCTCTTGAATCTGGCTGGCCCTGTGACCAGTTTTCACCAAAAGGATGTGGGAAGAAGTGAGACTGTAAAACTTCCTAGGCTAGTCCTTAAGAGACTTTCGGCTTCTGCCTTTGCACTTGGGAATGCTCCCTCAGAACCCAGCCACCAAGCTATGAGAAGTCCAAACCCATGGAGAGACCACACGGAGAAAATCCAAGGCATTCTGGCTGACAGCCCAGAAGATCTCCTAGCTGATACCCCAGCATCAACTTTCAAACTGCCTTGGACATTCCAACCTAGTCAAGCCAACAGATGACTGCAACCCAGCCAAGGCCACATGAAACAGAAGAACCATCCAGCTGAGCCCAGCCACCCACAGAATCAAGAGAGATAATAGATAGTTGTTAAGAGATAATAGATAATTGATAACAGATAGTTAAGCCATTAGCTCTCTTACGGTTTGTTATGCAGCAGTAGGTAACAGAGTAATCCTTGTTAGAATAATTCCATTGGTTGCACAGAAAACAAATGGATTCAGACTTGAGAAAAGAATGATTGGTAAAAGAGAAATCATTCATGGAATGAATATCTCCACTTTTTTTTTTTTTTTTTCCTTTGGCCACACCACATGGCATGTGGGATCTTAGTTACTGGACTAGGGATCGAACCTGCACCGCCTGCATTGGAAGCATGGAGTCTTAACCACTGGACCGCCAGGGAAGTCCTATACATGAAACCTATATAATGTTATAAACCAATGTTACCTCAATAAAAATAAATTTTAAAAAATAATAAAGGTACTGAATATAAACTATTCCTTCCAGAAACTTGACTATAAAGGAAAGAAATGTGGTTACTAGTAGAAAGAAGGGAAGTTAGAGTCAAAGGAGAATTTTTTAAGATACAAAAGACTTAAGAAAAAGTAAAGAGGAAAAAGTTGGGGATTTCCGAGTGATTGAAAGGCAATCGCTAGACATGTGTGATTTATGTTCTTTTTTCCAAAACTGAAGGGAGACAAATTAGTTGGGCTTGGGGGTGGGGATGCAGGGCAAGGTTAAGGTTTAAAAAAATAAACGATCTACCTACTTTTTTGCCATTTCCCTAAAAAGAGAACACACGGGTCTTGACACAAAGTATACATTCCATAAACATCAAAAAGAAGTAAATTTAAATCTCTTTTCAACTATGGCTAAAACCAGGTGAATGTCCTGTTCTTCGTTTTCCACACTCTCATCAGGGAGGAATAAAGGCTTTTCTCAGAGTGATCTTTCTGGGTTTGTACTAAATGTCTTCAGCAGCTTGAAGACATGGTGGGCAACCAGGGGAGCCAGGGATTCAGCAACAAACCAACAAGATGGCAAATGCTGGGCAGCCAAAAAGACATTAAAAAGCTATAGAACCAGGGACTTCCTTGGTGGTCCAGTTGTTAAGACTCTGCGCTCCCAGTGCAGGGGCTCCGGGTTCAATCCCTGGTCAGGGAATTAGATCCCTTATGCCGCAACTAAGACCCGGCACAGCCAAACAGATAAATATTTTAAAAAAAAAAAAAAACTAGAGAACTAGAAAAGTCAGGATGTAAACCAACTGAAGGCTTCCAAAGAATCCAGAAACTTCTATAACATTCTGCCATGGCAACACATTATTCTATGACCTGATTTTACAGGGCTCCAAAGGAAAAAACTATACATTCTAGTGGAGGAAAGGAGAGATTGGCCTCTAAAACAGAACACTAATTATTCTATTTTCACCTAAATATCACAGATGAAAAAACCTTCCAAAGCAATTTTACATATAAAAGCAAATTATCAAAAAAAAAAGCAAATTATCAGTGTGTTTTTAAAGAAAATGTTTTCAAAGCTATATTCAAAAGCACGTTAAGCATTGAATATGTTCTTACATAAACTATTCTATCTCCTGATAAGTAATATGAAGTCAACCCCAGTGCCATGTACATGAAAGAGCACAATGTTTATCAATGTCAACTTTCATTGCCTTATACCGAGGTATGCGGGTACAATGAGGGACTTTTATTTTACTACCACAAAAAGTCAATAATGTCAAATAAATATTTGCTGATGGGATCAGTGCATTGTCACTCCCTAAACTTAAACTTGCAGCTTTCTGGCTGCCAGGGAACTGCAAGAACAAGCAGTCAGATGACTAACTGGAGGTGGCTTGTCCTGTCGCCTTTGAAACATCTAGGACACTTGGAGAGGGAGGGCAGAGTGGGATGACAAAGGCGAGAGGAGAACCATGGAATTCTTTTTTTTTTTTTAAGGATTACGTTAAAATTGTTTTGCGTTGCATGCACAAGCACCAACTGATGGGAGTGGGGAGGGTGGCCAGAAATCTATTCAATGTCCAAGGAAATCTAGAACAGTATTTATCACATTTCTGCAACTTGGTAACAAGGAATGTTACTATCACCTTGGGACAAAACAGGGACTAATGTGCTACCTCCCAAGAAGCAAGTGGTGCTTTCGAGATGGGGCAACTTCACGTACACAAACGAGCCCTGGTGCCAGAGTGGGGTCCAGACTCAGGCCTGCCATTAATTGTAAGACTTTGCATCTGTCATTTAACCATTCCAGGCTTCAGGTTCTGCAACTCTAAAATCAAAGTGTTGGACTATGCAACAGCTAAGCTCTGTTTCTTCTCTAGCATTCGGGCTGCTTCCCATTGGTTCAAAAGTTAATACAGACAAGAGACTTGAGGGGGTTTTTTGGTTTTTTGTTTGTTGGCTTTGGTTCTTGGAATCTTTTGATTGGATCGGGAGGTGTCTGGGGTGAAACTTGGGATTTTAAAATGTGAATCCCAACGAAGACCCAATGCCACGTGCTTTCATAATAAAGCTCTGTGACTTTTTCTCATGACAAACCCATCCTTCCAATTTTTTTTAATATACTAACCTTTGCCTTTAACTCTGTAGAACCAAAGCCCAGGTCTACACGTTCATGTACGTAAACTGTGCGTGAACCACACACATTTCATTTTGGCTCCAGGTTATAACCCCCAACTCCAACAGAGACCTTACCCTTGTCTGTAAAATGGGGATAAAAGTCCAAACTTGAAGGTATTTGCAAAGATTAAATGGGGTGTGGTTTGGGGATAATACTAAGGCAATCAGCGCATGAATTAAAACGGCATGACCGAAACTTTGACCCTGGACATCAAAATTCAGGCGACAAAACTTAATCACGATTTTTCAGTTGTACAAATGCTGAAACTCCCTCCACCATTAGAAAGCCCAGTCCTGTTGGCGGCATTGTTTCAGATCCAGGCCCACCCCACTCATGTCTCTGGCAACGAGAAATGGACGGAGGATGGAGCTGTCGGGTCTGAGAAACCCTCTGTTGGCTGAGCAAGGACACCCTTGTCCCCAACCCTCCTGAAGATGTCAGGGTACATTTTGCTCTCTTTGCCCCGGATGCATTGCTAGCTTTGGATCAGCAAGTCATCATTTGCTTCCTGTGCTTAGGTATAATTGTCACAAAAGCCCTATGAACCAGACATGATTATTTCCACACAAGGAAATCAAGACTACGGACCACTCACAACTTTCCCAAGAGCACACTGCTAAGTAAGTGGCGGGGCTGGGCTTCAAGCCCTGGCGTGTCTGCAGGGCCAGGCCAAGACACGGGGTGTCCCGGGCAACTGAGAATTTTGCATCCATCCAAACTGACATTCTCTAAATTTCCACTCAAGGGTTATCTAGAGCACTCTTGGGAGGAGACCCCATATACACTGCATGGGTTATAGAAGGATTTGTGGGTGGAGACTGGCGTTAACTGACACCATTTTCTGAATTACACCGGTAATATTTTAGTGCCAGGATGGACTGGTGCCCAGCCGGCTTCCAGCTGGCGTGCTCTGTGTCCAGCTCCCCTACCACACGACTGTGTCTCAGCAAATGGTAACTCCCTACCCCATCCTCGTCTCCTGAAGTGCCTAGGACTCAGGCTCCCTGCCTGGGTGGGCAGCCAGTGGGCTGGGCTCCCTGCTTCGCCCAACCCATTACTGGACAATTTCACTTTTATCTATATCGTACTGTTCACACCACGCCTTCATAGGATGCTTTTGCACAGAAGAGTGTGAGGCAAGGGGCAGGTTCTACAGCCAAAAAAATATACATATATTTCTTTGTTGAAAAAAAAAAAGTTTTTCTAGGCAATATGATTAGCCTAGTTGCAGATCTGAATCTGAGAAAGAGATCTGTTTTAATGTCAGTCTGTTGCCTATTTTTGAGTGAATTTATTTCCATTTTTTTATTTGGGTGTTTTGTTCTCTTATGCATATGTGTGCTTATAGCAATGTCACAAACATAGCAGGGGAGAGTATAACGTAGATTTAAATCCCCACTGGAGATCACTCTAAATAATGTGGAGTCTACAAATTACAATTGAAACTCCTTATCTTAAATCACCAAAGTAAATACCCCTGAGACAGATTTCACTTTGGCTCTCAGTATCAATCGCAAGGCCAGAGATAATTAATCACCTGATGAAACAGTGCCAAAGAGGCCAAGGACGTGGGTTTGATCATCTTAGGCCAGTTAGTTTCACTTTATTCCATTTTCCCCAGCTGTGGATGAATCAGGACAAATCCATGAGCAGAGGAAAAATTACTCCAAGTGTAGGCCTAGCTAAAATGCCTGGTTATCGGTAAAAGATGTCCTTCTTTTTCTTTTTTTAAGAGAGATAACCAAATGGCCCAGGCTAGTTTAACTCGCTTGTCTGCTATATATATAACCCGATCCTTCTCGTCTCCTGAGGGGTAAACTAAAATAAATATCACCTGAATCTCATCATTCCTACAAGAGTATCAGCTCCACAGGGAGGGATATTTTCTATTTTGATTTTTGCAATATCTCCAGAGCCCAGAACAGGGCCTGGCACTTAGTAAAACCTCAACTGATATCTAATCCAGGGACGATTAACCAAGTTTATCATTTACAAGTCACTCTCAAGTAATTAAGGCCTCGTGCAAATGATTCTAGCTCTGTGTGCGTCCATGATTGCAGGTGCAGAATTCAGTCAACAAGCTCCCGGGTCTTCCATGCTGTTCGGGCTTCAGCATAAACCACTGCACGAAATTCCACCATTAGTATGGATTACGGCTCTCCCTCAATTCACAGCAAATATAACTAACCTCGCTTAGCCTACATCCCATTTAAATGTGCTGAATTACAGAAACTGAGGGAAGTACTTCTACTCATTTCTCCAAATGAAAGAGCCCTCTCCACAAAGTTAACCCAATTTCCATGTCTTCAAACAAAGAAAAGCCTCCCTTTTTGGCTTCCAGCATTTTCACTTTAACCCACAGGGCCCTGTTTCCTCTCTGGGAGCGGCTCCTCTGTGACGCTTCCTGGACCGTCCAAACCTGCTCGTTAATTGGCTGGAAGAACCACAGTTGAGCCACTCTCAACTCCTAACTGTACTTTTCGCGTCTTAACTTGCCTTGTGTTTTATTTCTCCAGGTGAAGGGCCACAGCTGCAGAGGAAGCACCACACCTCCTTCCCACACGAAGAGCACTTGAGAAAAGTGGTGCCTGGAAGGGAAGACACTCCACGCTGGCTAATCCACTCACAGCAGGTGCTACAGTGAAGCCCTCTTTTATTTAACGAGAACGGCACTCTCCTTCGCTTGCAAAGAGCCTAGCGCTTAAACGGAGAGGGTTCCATCAATTTTCTTTTGTGCTGACAGTAAGCTCTGGAACCTTGTCTATTTTTGCTGGAGTTTTCAAGGCCCCTAAATCTCCCCATTTACGAACTCCCTTATCGGTCATTCTTTCCAAGCAAATAAAAGATGCCTCTTTACCTTTCACTATATGTGGATTTTTCACCCAAGCAGACCCAAAACCTGCTAAAGGGGTATCCCATTCACCACAACCTCTTCTCCCCCCAATATTACACTATCCAAACTCTAACTTAGAGCCCATTTTCTACACCCCACATATCTGGACCTGATCCAGACTTAGTGGGCCTTCACATGGCCATATATTCTATCTTCCCCCAATCCTACACTGGTTTTACTCTAAAACCAGGAGTAAATTCTTGTAGAATTCCAAGAGTCCCCTCTGGCAGCAGAGGCCACATAATTCAAGTGGTTTTCGCTCATTTGCTAAAAAGTACGTATATAACGTCATCATTCACATTCTATATGGCACAGGGGTGAAATTCGAAAACCTCCCTTGTTTATCACAATGAACCAGAGTGCTTACAGCTGATGCTCATCACAATCACCTGGGAACTTTGAAATGCTGATTCCTTTGCCTCCCAAGAAACTCTGACCCCTCTTGCCTGGCATGGGGACCTGGCATTGGTGTTTCTCAAAAGTTCCCCTGGCAACTATCGTGGCAGCCCAGCCTGAGAACACTGCTCCAACGGAAAGCATTTTATGACTTGATCATGATTGACTCGTGCTACCAGGTTCTCACTTGAAGTAGGAACTCAGTAAAGTCCAAGGGCATAAATCTGGGATCCCTGCAACTCTAGACCTTTTCTGTTTCTTGTTACTAGAGTCGTGCAAAAATTGACAGGAAGGACAAGTTTCAGCTCAACCCCACGAGGCCCGGACGTGCTCTTCCCCACTGTCCTGTGAAGCACAGCACCTGGTACAAAGTAGGTGTTCAACAGTACTAGCGGAATGGATGGATCTGCACCTAGAGTCACATCCTCCCGGGCTCTGGCTATGGTGTAAGTACGAGGTGGCCCCATGGGGCATTGACGCCTTCAGGTTCAGAAGCCCTCACCTGGGCACTAAAAAGCAGCACCTGTCCCCTCCCCACAGCTGCATCCTAGAGCCATTCACCTCCCAACGCTCCAGGAAAGTTGTTTTGATCTGTGCATGTGAAATGTGTTCACAGGGCCAAACATGTCTGGGCCTGATTAAGAGGATTCTGAAACCGGTTTGACTATTTTGCCAAAGAATAACAACACTGATATCCTTTCAGCTTTCAAAACATATCTGAGAGCAAAGGGTCTTTCCTTGTCTTGTCTTCCACTGTGCACCCGCAGGGCAACAATGGCCCCTCCCTGGGGAGTTTCTCAGTAGGGAAAGGAGCTGCCCTCTCTCCCCTGCCAGTCTCTAGCCCCACTGCGAGGATCACTGTTTAGAGAAACCTAGCAATCTGAAATTCAAGGAGCAACGGTATTCCCTAGCATCAATACATCAGTGGAAACATGAACGATATACATTCCAGCAGCAGGGAGAAAACGGGTCTCCATTTCAAAACTAGCTTTGCAATTAGGTGAATTTAGGTCAAGAGGACTGTCATAAATCTTTCAAGTGTGTTTTTTCTAAAGGTCAACAAAGTCAACCAGCAAAATTATATATTTCAGTTTAATTTTAGGGAAAGAAAGAAAAACAAAATCCGTAAGTCTGGAATTCATGTCCATTGTATGCTTGGAAGTTGGTACTGAGCTCTCTTCACCAAAGAGAAAAGCAAAAAAGAAGGCAGACATCATATCTGAGCCATACTTTTGTATATAAGTGAGTCAATATATACAGAATTATTTCGAGCTTTTTCATTGAAAAGCATTTGTGTTTATTACACAACAAAAAGGATATATGGCTTGACTTTTCTAAACCCAGAGAGCTTATGGTTTATTTGGCTGTGTATTCTGAATACAGTCAATTATTATATTACAATAACCTAATTATAATATGGCATCATTAAGTAATATTTCCAGACTAAGGTTAAATAGAGATTTATAGTTTGTAATGTTAAGTGGTTTTGGATTCTTTCTCATTGATTATGTTAGATGACAAAGTTACAATTTAATAAATTGTCAAATCAATGCATTAAACAAAAAAATGTGTAATTATTTACATAATACACTGCAACAGTATTAAGGTAATTCTGTTAACCTCATACATCACGGGGGTGAACAGAGCCAGCAACCTAAATATATAGAAACTTCCAAAAAACATACTCCCAGAAGGTCATCCGTGCCAAAAAAGAATCTAATTCATTAATTATACTTGAGATTTTATCAGCAACTTTAATTTTTTAGACTTGGTATTGAAGCATGGAAAAGTGAAATGAAGAATTGGAAACACATTCAGACATGTGAAGAGTTTAATTCATCCAACTGATTGCACAAGCATAAATTAAGGTGTATTTAGTACCAGATTCTGTGTTACCAGAAGGCTATTTAAAAATGAAGGAAGCATCATCCCTTTCCTCCAGGGAATCACAAGTAGACAAATGTCATTTCACTGCAGTGATGTGACGAGGGCTCTAGCAGCCAGAGGAGCAAAGCGCTGAGACCCCGCCGCCTCCTCAAAGTGTCAGGGAGGCTTCTCGGAGGAGGCGACACTTGCATTCGGTCTTAAGAAATAAGCGTTTGCAGCCAAACAAGTTCAAGGGCTTGGCTGGAAGATGTTGACCTTGGGAAGGATGCGTCAGAATGGTGGGGCGAGGGGAAGTGGAGGATGGCTGGTGGCAGAGTGCTTAGGAAATGCAGAGACAGCATCCCTGTGTCTTGTGGTGGAAAAGCGGCTGCAAGACTGGCCAGAATCATCTGGCTGCTGGGGACGCATAAAAGATACAGTGATTGGGCTTCTCTGGTGGCGCAGTGGTTGAGAGTCCGCCTGCCGATGCAGGGGACACGGGTTCGTGCCCCGGTCCGGGAAGATGCCACATGCCGCGGAGCGTCTGGGCCCGTGAGCCATGGCCGCTGAGCCTGCGCGTCCGGAGCCTGTGCTCCGCAACAGGAGAGGCCACAACAGTGAGAGAGGCCCGCGTACCGCAAAAAAAAAAAAAAAAAAAGATACAACGATCAAGCCCTGAGGAAGCATGCCTCAATGTTGAGAACAGAGTTCTGGAGAACACTCCATTTTCTTCTGACATTAATCAGCCATGGAAGAGGCTCCAAACATCTCTTTACGCATCTGCGTAATCAAAAGCGGCTGTGAGTCCCAGGCTAGGGAAGCTCGTTCTTCAATGTGACTCCAAAGGCACATCCTTGCATCTCATGATCTGTGACCACATTTCTGGGCCTTTAGAAGGCGGAGAGGGGTGTCATTTCAAAGGGCTTAGAAAACTTGCAGCCTAGAATCTGCCTTAATTATTTCTCATCACCAACAAAAGCTTACAGGTCTGGGAGAATGCAGTCACCAAAGCACTCTGAATGGGTTTTTTTTCCATCAGGCAAGCATCATCTCAAAAGCTGAAGCCTGTCTTTCTACAAGTAGTTCTCGTTTATGTGGCAACGTGCAGAGAAGCCTAAAGATGCACTCCCCTTTTTTTTTTAATTTGAAATATCAACATATAGCCTTATGGGCTATCCAAAAATTAGTAGACAAAGTGTTGCTCACAAATTCATCTGAATATAACTTTGGAATTTTTTAAGGTTTTTTGCACACAGGTGCGAGGGATGATGATCTAAGACACACGTGCAAGCTTACAAACAGCAACTCCTTACCGTTAAAACCCAGGTGATGCTCTGCTTCCAGAACTGTCTCCTACCCATCCTAAACATCACAGCAATCTGCTCAGCTTATGGACTCTTCCAGAATGATCTTCTAACTCCTGGGAGCCCTACTCATCATCCAATAGGCTTTCACATGAAAAGTCCCTCGGAGGACCAGAAGTTCACGTTCACATGTCTAATTTGAAGGTATTAGTCACCATATACACGGAATAAAAATTAAAAGCGCACCTATACTCTCCTTGTTTTCCTTCTACAGTCGCTCCCCTTTGCCCTCTCCTCTGTTCCAAAGCCTTGTGTTGTTAGGGCAATACCGTTTACCTGCTATACAGTTTAACTGTGCCTCTCATCCATGCTTATCAACCAATCAAAGCATTTGAACTGCTGGGTTGCAACACAACCTCTGATGTCCATTTAATTCTATACACTGCCCAACAGTAAACTTGGAGTCAACAGAGATATTTGAATCATTTCTTTGAAAAGTGAGTAACTTTAAACCATATCAAAATAGAAAGCA
Organism: Aethalodelphis obliquidens; assembly: GCF_003676395.1. NCBI lineage: Eukaryota > Metazoa > Chordata > Mammalia > Artiodactyla > Delphinidae > Aethalodelphis > Aethalodelphis obliquidens. The sequence continues at coordinate 11,621,974 of NW_020837973.1, forward strand.
GAGAAGCCACAGCTCGGAATAAGTTGTACAAGAAATTCAGTCTGTCTTTGTCTAAACAACTGTGTGGTTAACTACCAGCATTGTGGCTGTGACCATCAGATAGGCGGATTGTAACCCAAATGAGCTATTTTCTCCCCATAAAGAACAAGCAGCCTAGTTCACATGTAAATAGAAAATGATGTCCATAGATTACTTGTGCTCACACAGTTGTACATACAAATAAACCAGGGTAATTTATTCTTTGTGACTAAACATCTTGATCATCCTTACTGTAAAGATATGATGGGAAATCATAGACAGTGTGATTTGAGAGATCTAATCTATGTGATTTATCTCATCAAGATGAATAAAAGGAGCTTCCCTGTGGCGCAGTAGTTAAGAATCCGCCTGCCAATGCAGGGGACACGGGTTTGAGCCCTGGTCCAGGAAGATCCCACATGCCGCGGAGCAACAAAGCCCGTGCACCACAACTACTGAGCCTGCGCTCTAGAGCCCGTGAGCCACAACTACTGAGCCTGCGTGCCGCAACTAGTGAAGCCCACGCACCTAGAGCCCATGCTCCACAACGAAAGAAGCCACCACAATGAGAAGCCCGCGCACCGCAACTAAGAGTAGCCCCTGCTCGCCGCAACTAGAGAAACCCCATGCGCAGCAACAAAGACCCAACGCAGCCGAAGATAATAAATAAATAAATAAATAAATAAATAAATTTCTTTAAAAAAAGATGAATAAAAGGCAGGACATGTAAGGTTGGGCATGTTGAATCCAGGATTTAGTCCTTGAAGTTCAAGTTTCAGGAACTCAAATCCAATCAGGTCATCCAAGGATAAACAGGAAATAGGGAACCCATCCCACCAATATCCTGCTAATTAACCTCACAAGAGACTGATTTGAAAGCCAGGATGCTAATCTGGTACTGACACCTACCACTAATTTGGATGCTAATTTGGCACCTGAACTTGGGAAATTCACCTGCTCCACAGCCGGTATTAGGGCGTGGCCTCCATATGTAGAGTTAACAGAGAGATAGCACTTAGACCTAAATATTGTTTGGTAAGCAAAGCGCTAGAGCACAGGAAGTTAGAGTTTGTTTACGGAATACTTTTTAAATCAGCCTCTGGGTATTAGTAAGCAGCTGTTTTCTGTTCTAATGATGAATGAAGACAGTATCTAGACTAGTAGTCATTCTCCTCTGTGCGGTGTTGAAAGGTCACCAGCAAATCACAGAATTTTCTCATCCTCCTTGCTCAGCATCTCAGTATCAGTCCCAAGAATCCTGTGTCAACACATGACCTCAGGACAGAGGTCACAATTCATTATATCATCCATTCTCTTTCATTAGTTACATTGAAACTGGAGCTTCCCTAATGGTATTTTAGGCACCATCCTCATTTCATCAGCAGCCCATTTACAACCTTCTCTCTTGGGAAGAGTTACTTTCTGGGAAGACTTCCACAGATGGCTGATGGCATTCATTCTGTGTTTGTCAGGCGTCACCATGGCTCTCTCGAGGCTTTGCAGTAAACTGCAAAGTCTTCAACCTCTGTGGCTGAATTTCAGCCTCAAAGTGGGCAAGGCAGAGGCAGTAGGTATCTTAAGGAATCCCCTTGAGTAAAGGAAGCTCGCTGAGAATTGTCATAAAGCAGCACAAACAAAGCAAAGCACAAGCCTGAATCTGCATCTGACCACCTGCCCTTAATTGCCAGCCTGCAATAAAATGGGTTTCTGGTCCTTGGAGAAGAGTCAACAAACAATGCCCAGAGGGAGACCCAAGAGGGTTTTCCTATGAGCAGTTTCCACCAGGCAACAGCTTCAGCGGGCAAGACTCCTCCTCCAGGAACTTTTAAACTGAGGTCGACCTCCAGCCCTATCTTTGTGGATGACGCACTGTTTCAGACTGAGACTACTGGTCATTCCCAAACCTTAAGTCAGACATAACGAGAAAACAAGAGCGGACAATGGGCCTCATGTAGGCAGGAGGCTTCATCCAGAAATTCAAGTACCTTCAGGCAAAGTTTAAAGTTTCATTTTCATTCACTCATTCATTCATTCAACAAATGTGAGTACCTTTTATGGGGCCAGGCACTGTACTACATACTAAGCTAACCAAAACACACACTTAGTCAAGCACTAAAAACTATTAATTGTAAGATGCATAATTGTTTTATAGAACACTCAAAGAGAAAAACATCAAATGCTGTCAACTACCCTTAAATACAACCTCAATTTTAAGCTGCATTCTGAATTCACAGATGTTAAAATGTGGAAAACGTACATCTCAGAACCAATGAAAAGCCAACGTTCCTGTCTTCCCTGGGAGGAGATATAAAATAAATAAATATAAATGCATACATAATTATAAATAAAATGATCACAAATTGTGGAGAGTGCCATAAAAAAAGAAAATTGGGGGCAAAGCTTCACTCGGATCTGTGTTTTGAATTATTGCCATTTTATGCTTACATTCCGAAGTGTGAAATTTCCTGAACTCATTCCTAAATTATGAAGAGTTACCTACCTTAGGCCTTGCAGCCCTATATGTACAACCTAGGCCATGTGGTATAATAAACAATTGCAAGCACTGGGGTCAGACACACCTGGATTTAAATCCCAGCTCTGTCCTCTTTTAGCTATATGACATCAGAGCTTTTGTTTCCTAAATGGTACATTAGAAATAAAGCCACCTGCCTAACAGACTTGTGATAATTTAAATATATGTAAAACTCCTGGATCCTCCCAGGTACATAATACATGAAAAATACGACTATATTTTTTATTTGCGAAACAGTTATGACTACAATTAGTGACAATACGAACGTAGGGTACAAACTCCCAAGGAATTTAACCTAACCCAATCTGGAGCTATCTGGAAATTTTGCTCTTGATTTCCCAATATGTCCTAAGAGAAAGAGTAAATCCAGGTTTTATTGGTTACCATCTACACATTTTTCATAGGTTTCTACTTCTAAATGTCCTACCGACGCCCAGCAGAATTAAACACATTCATCAGTTTAATGGCTTTGTAAACAATGATACAGGGGCAGCATATAAAAATGGTAAATGAGTTCAGTGGGATGAGAAAGTACCATATTTCATCCATTCGGAGTTGCACATTTTTTTGCACTTTTTACCATATTGAAATTGGGTCCACCTGCTATGCACCCTTATAAATGTTGGTCAACAGCAATCATGACATAGTTGTCATTGCCAGTTTGCATAGACTCAGTGGCACTCCGGACAGCATGACAAGGCCACTGCAGCACCTCAGTATCACAGTCAACAAACTACTGAAGATCCATTTGAGGGAGGAATGTGTGTCCTGGTTGTTTTCTGAAAATCTTCCACTGACACCTTCTGGGAAGATCAAGGAAACACCAGCCTCCCAATTTACAGAATGAATGACAGTAGACGGAAAGAAAATCCCGGGAGAGTCAGACCCTGAACGTGAAGAAGTTGTAGAAATTTCTTAACCTATTCATTGCACCTATTTTTGTATGGATGCACGAGGGTGACACAATTTTTTTTAAATCTATGTTTAATTAAGTCTGAAAGAGCTTTTTTCGATTAAAATAAATAAAGTTCTAAGAAAGCAGTGCATCCTAGATTAACCGACAGTTATTTTTCTTAGTGGTGAAGGAAACAGTGGTGCGTCTTTTATCTGATAATGGCTTAGATCAGATGACATACAGTTTTATGATATCTACTGATCAAAGAAAACTTCTTGGTGAAGGGATTTAAGTCAAGCTCTGAATGACAGTAAGATTCAAATAGGAAGAGGTAGGGCATAACATGGGGAAAATATCACCAGCAAAGCACAGAGGTTGCAGTTCAAAAGAAAGCCTTTCCCGTGCTGCAGTTATGAGGAAACATGAGTGATTAACCTCTGAAAGGTATGTGGAGGCTGAACTGCGGGTGTCAACCTATGGCACTGGCCTTTGCTGGCATTAGGGAGTCATTGAAGAATAAGCTGATGAAAGTCTTGATTAGGAAGATTATGCTGAAGGATGGGAGTAAAGAAAGATTGAAGTCAGAATCCTAGGCACGTGGAAATAAAGGATTTGACAGAGGGGCGGAGGCAGTGGTCACCCAAGCCACTCAAAAACAAACAAGGAAATAAAAAAAGGCAAGTCCTCTTATCCCATCCACCATTTTGCCACCCCTGAGCTACTCCTATATAGAAATCCTGGTTGAAGGAGTGGGAAGGAACAGAGAAATGGAACTTGACAATTGGTAATGGGGGAAGTAGACACATTTGTCCAAGGTGATTCCATTTGATCAAGCTTGGTAAAGTGAAGAATCATAATAACTCAACAGGAATGGGGGAATTTAGAGAAAGCGTGCATGTTGAAGACGAGATGACTAAAGAAATGGAAATAAAGCTCTGGTTCTTTGCTCTTCCTATTGGTCTTTTCATCTTGAAAACGTGAAGGTCAGTATATGAAAGACCAAAAACAACCAGCACCTTTTTCTTTATTTCTAAATTCATAATAGAAAGGAAAAACTCATAATTAAAAGAGAATACAAGAGCCAATCATATACGAATTCAATAATCATTTGAGCTGCTTCCTCTCAAAAAAACTTTTTGAAAGCTTAAATTACGTGGTGTGGTTTGCTGGTTTTGCCACCAGTTCCATGAGTGGAAATTGCACAGCAAAAGCAAAAAAAGATACGTAAGTTTTCCGAAAGCCTCATCTGCCAAAATTCAAGAGAGGAAGGAGGAAACACAGGTGAAATCCCAGAGGATGATACAGAAAGCTGATGCATTCAGAGTAAAGCATACAGTAAACAGAACATCCAAGTTCTGCAGGTATACACTGAAGGAAGAGAGATGCTCGATGCAAAAGCACATTCCAGGTGTTATTTTGTATAGTACCTTTCAAGCAGAAAGTGTAAGAATTAGGAATATTTGGTACTGGGAGAGGGGTATATACATATCAAGAAAAGCTCAGGAACAACCTTCTGACTTCTTGTCTTCCCCCTGGTGACACTTCAACGTATTCATAGAAACAGTGTCGTCCTGGCTTTGGGAAGCCATGCTTTTGATCTTGACTCCCACCTAAAAGGTGGTTGTGTGATGTTGATAAACCAGCAGCCATACTGGCCCCACTTTCCCCGTGAACAATACACGGTAGGTGGCCAGATGATCTTACAAGTACTGTCCAGCTCTAAGCAAGATGCATGAACTAAGTGAGTGATCTCTGCCACTTGGATCCCAAGCACACAGCCTCTTAAAGTCATCGAAACATTATTTTAACATGAATTTTACACACACAATCTTACAACGTGGCATACAAAACACTGAAAAAATTATGATATCATTGGAATCATCTGAAATGAGGCTGATCACTTTAACGGTACAGTGCTGTAACAACTTTGATATTATTGTTTTCCCCATAGGAATTTTTTCCCATTCTAGATGCCCAATTTTGAACAAATGACATCCCCTGGACCATGACACTTGTTCTTTGTGTATAAAGCTATAGTGCTTTCAATGGAATTACTGAGCCATAAAAAAAGAATGAAATAATGCCATTTGCAGCAATATAGACGGACCTAGAGCTTATCATACGAAGTGAAGTAAGTCAGACTGAGAAAGACAAATATCATATGATATCACTAATATGTGGAATCTAAAAAAATGATACAAATGAACTTATTTACAAAACAGAAATAGACTCACAGACATAGAAAACAAACTTATGGTTACCAAAGGGGGAAGGGGTGGAGGGATAAATTAGGAGTTTGGGATTAAAATACACACATTACTATATATAAAACAGATAACCAACAAGGACCTACTGTATAGCACAGGGAACTATACTCAACATCTTATAATAACCTATAACGGAAAAGAATCTAAAAAAGAATAGAGATGTATATGTACGACCGAATCACTTTGCTGTACACCTGAAACTAACACAGCATTGTTAATCAACATTTCAATAAAAATTTTTAAAAATAAAACAATAAAGCTGTAATGCTTTATATGATTCTCCTCCCAAACCAAAACACAGGCTCAGGAGCTCCGAATGAAGATATGGAAATCAAATTTTGGCTGCAGGGTCTTCCCTGGTGGCGCAGTGGTTGAGGGTCCCCCTGCCGATGCAGGGGACACGGGTTCGTGCCCCGGTCCGGGAGGATCCCACATGCCGCGGAGCTGCTGGGCCCGTGAGCCATGGCCGCTGAGCCTGCGCGTCCGGAGCCTGTGGTCCGCAACGGGAGAGGTCACAACAGTGAGAGGCCCGCATACAGAAAAAAAAAAAAAAAAAAAAAAATTTCGGCTGCAAATCTCGGAGTTCATGGTAATAAGTCCAGCCAGTATCCTGCTTTGGGGTTGGCTGCTTAGCATGGTTATAATTTTTCATATTAATCCTTTCCAGATCAGTTATCCCACTCGCTCTTTGTTTAAGACCAAAATTTTAGCATTATTTCACACACAACTGAGAAAATATTTCTTTAAGTAGAATCTTGTTTGTAGTTATAATCTAAAGGATAAGCAACAGCTTGGGAATGATCCTATGCCTTAATTACATGTTTTTTCCGAAATCCAAGGTTCAAACAAATATAAGACCAGTATTAATTAGAGAGATATGAAGCGAGTCCTTATTAATGTGATAGTTCTTTCTTTATAAAAGCGGCAGACAGAAATGACCTTTACCTTTATGTTACCTTTTAGTTGCTACTGTTTCACACATGGGCTTTCTAAGGCACCAAGGCATGATCATTTTCCTGAATATAAAACAACAGAGGGCTTCCCTTCCCTTCCCTTCCCTGGTGGCGCAGTGGTTGAGAGTCCGCCTGCCGATGCAGCGGACGCGGGTTCGAGCCCCGGTCCGGGAGGATCCCACATGCCGCGGAGCGGCTGGGCCCGTGAGCCATGGCCGCTGAGCCTGCGCGTCCAGAGCCTGTGCTCCGCAGCGGGAGAGGCCACGACAGTGAAAAAAGAAAGATAGAAACTTCAACTCGTATTCCATCTTTTTTGGTTCTGATTTAGTTTATCGGGTATTTATTTAGGGGAAAACTATATTTCATTACATAAGTCACTGCCCATCCCCAGATCTGACCTCTGGTACTGAAGACATTGGGGACCAGTGAATAATACTGAGAAGTCCCTCAGCGCCTATCCGCCTGCTCTTACTGACTCGCCAACAGACACAGACAACCCTCCAGGAAGCCAAGACTACAGCTTTAGAATGACGATCAGGGGCCCAGGGTGCACTGGAGGACCATTTTAAGGGCTATCTGCTGTTATCACAGTTGTGCTTGTTTTGTTAAACAGGGAAAGAAAAAAGTAGAGAATCAGGTTCACCAGCAAACATCAAAATTCTTACTTAATCCTGCATCTGGTTCCTCTTTGCTTTTCTCTTGTGCTAAAATGTCATGAAATGGTAATCTCAAAATGGTGTTCCTTTCCTTTAGAGAATGAAGTCAAATGTCATTCAGTGTAAAACTCAAAGCCTAATATTAGAGATGATTAGTTGCTTCACTCAAGATACATCTTCTAAAAGCAATAAAGAAGAATACCTCCCAGGGCTTCTAATATCACCCCATCGGAAGCACATTAATTAGCCACCATCATGGGAAACTTCCCAATGTATGATAGCTTGACTTTGCAAACCCTCAGTTAATATGATATTTATCATAAATACAAACCCATGAAAATAACCAAGACATATTTATAAACACCAGTGGTTAGCACTCATACCCATGCCAAGGTGTCTGGCAGTAAAATGAGACACATTGACTCGTGAGGCAGAAAAACTTTTGATTACAAGAACGTGATCAGATACAGAAAACCCATGTATCTGGAACCAAGCAGTAATTTCTCGAAAGAATGTTTTGTCTCTCTTTGAAAAGCTTAAGGGTAAACTTGGGGAGACATCAAAGGAAAATGTGTCCAGTCAGAGCCAAGAATGATCGCTTCAGAAAAGAAAAGAAAGCAGCTGATAGAAGGTCTGAGTTCCAGGGGAGGCTCAGATGCTTTGCTTTTGGTGACCTCTGACCTCCACCAATACCACTGCAAACTCTAAGAGGTCAAGGATGGATCTGTCTGCATCACAGCTGTATTTCTGGATCTTTGCACTGCTCATTAAGTGAATGAACAGTCCCATTTATAACCTCATCCAGGAGCTAATTAGGTCTTTAAACCCCAAACAACCTACAGTTACAAATAAGTTACTCTGCTACCAAGAGAGCAAAATTTCTTTTGCCAATGAAGACAAAAATAACCCAGTTTATTTACCTGTTCATATTTTCTAGACTTCACCTTTCTTAAAGACCGTAACATAATTTGTAATAAATGTCATTACTGCCTATAGGTTTCACAAGGCAAATCTCAAACACTGCCATTTCCTTCGACAGCAAAAGTGTGAAAATATCATTTCAGAGAGGAAACATAAACTCCATTACTGCATACATAAAGAATAAATTCATTTTATTGCTAACAAAACTAAGTTATGTAAATGCTGTGCATCCCAAATGTTCTTTCTAAGCTTCTTTAGGATGAGTTTTCATGCTTACGACTTACAAAACCAGCATCACAACTTTCCTGACAGAGTGGGGATGAAAGGACACCCAGTTAATATTAATATATATACATGCGTTTCCTATCACAAGTACACTTAACCATTGTTAAGCAACCATTGTTGCTTTATAATGCAACATCTCGTTCCTGCTACTTAATTACCTGCTACTTAATTACCAGCTCCCTGGTTTTTCTATCTGTTACTAAAACTCTTCCACCGAAAACGGTTGACGTTGGGTCTTGTACTCAAAGGCAGCTCCCAGGTAGATTCAAATATCCAAGTAAAATGGTACAATTAATTACATAAATAAAATTCCATTGATTAATTCCATTATTATGGGGACATAAATGTACCAGGTACGAAAATGTGAAGGCCAGGATAAGGCAAGGTTTTTGAAAATGTAGCCCTTACCTGGTGATTCAGTGTTTGACATGAAATTAATCTGAACAATTACTTTCTTTGTATTGTTTTAACTTTCAAACATTCCATCATCAAAAATATGGGAATGTTCTTGTTTAAAAGTAACCAAAGATGCAAAGAAAAACGCTAAGGATAAAACCTGGTTGTAGAATTCCTTCCCTATTTCCATATTTTAGGTGTGATTTAAGTAAAAGTGTTATATATTTTAAGAAAATATTTTAGTATAGCTCATTAATCTCATCAAAGTCAACCACCATTATATTTATTGAGCTTCTCTGATACACCCAACATAATGTTATTCAAGTATAAGATATAAAGAGTTTATAATCTAGCAAAGGTGACAAAACCACAATTAGTCAATAATGAAGGACTAAATTATAAGAACCTATCAAGGTATATTGGAATCCAGGCTGCGATATCAAATCGATGTGTGTAAAATATACCCTTAATATGCAATAAGGTTTAAAAGATAAGAACTTTTCATAAAACTCAGTTTTGAGGGAATTCTCTGGAGGTCCGGTTGTCAGGGCTCTGAGCTTTCATTGCCAGGGGCCCGGGTTCAAACCCTGGTTGGGGAACTAAGATCCTGCAAGCCGCACAGTGCGGCCAAAAATTTTAAAAGAAAAAAATAAAACAAAAACGCAGTTTTGAAATTAGTCTAAATCACGTAATTAGAGTAGGAGCAAGAGTACACTTAAAAACTAAAGGGAAAAATTAAAAAGCTAAAAAATTCTGTACCATTTTCCTTTCACAACACAAGATAAAGGAAAATATGTTCTTGCAGTTAAATGTTCTGAAAGTGAGCTAGAGCAGGCCAGGAGAAAATACTTTCTGCTTTTCCATTGCCTCCCCCTTTACCAAAGCAAAGGGTTAACATGTGAATCTGCTCCAAGAGAAAATTCTAGAAGGAAGACAGTGCCTCCCTGTTCCCCATGAAACCACCCCAGCATTCATATCACTGCCATTTCCTGAGGGAGGCCTATCCCACCTTCTACATCTGGGTCTTCCTCATTCTCTCTTAACCTCCCCCTCTGCTTCAGTCTCCCTCCTTTCTTAACCTCAAGCCTAAAGGAAGATCACCTCTCAACCAAATCTCACGCGCTCTCTTGCACATCATCACCGATTCTCTTGCCATTCTGAGCATCATTTTGAAACAAATCAGGATCACACCATCAACCAGAAGACTGAGGCAGACCACAGAATCGTTCGGCGAGTGGGTTTTTCAGCCAAACAACACAAGGAAGAAAACATGGTGTGCCCAATTGCTTATTACATTATAATAACAAAGCACAGAAACACAAAAATTGAAGGTGTTAATCCACTGAGTGCTGTAGACTAATAGGAGAAAATCTATTGCTTTTCTAATCCAGAAAATACACAAAGCCGAAAACAGCCATCTCCTAAGAGAAAATGTGAGGCAATTACGAATATAAGAACTACAGGTGAAGGCGATTTTCCTCCCACCTGTCATCCTCATTGGGGAATTACATTTGACCTTTTTAAAAAAAAAAAAATTAATGAAATGGAGAACATTTTTAAGTCACAAAAATTTGTCCTGTAGAAAGTTTTCCAAGTGGTAAGCAGTCTATCAGACTTTATTTTTCTCTAATTAGTTCCATTCGACTCTTATTGAGATTCAATCTCATTAAAATCAGGTCAAAACTCTTGTTTAAGTATTAAAATTTTATTCTGATATATAGGGAAAAGCAAGACTTGAAGGGGAGGGGAGGTCCTGGCCAAAAATGTGCAACAGTGAAGAAAGAAAAGAGCTTCAAGCCATTTCCTTCCCTTTCCTACAAACCTCCCCCTTGGGCAAGGACATCACCCATCGCCCACTCTCCCCAATGAGGGTCCACGTTCTTCTCCAAACGAACCTTCAGAATCTGTCTGAAACCCACATCCCTCCTTCTGTGCAGGTTAAAGTCCCATTCATGTGTCAAGGGTATGTCCCCATGTCCCTTCCTCTATGGAGTCCTTCCTGAATCTCAAGGTTCCCTTCTCTGAAATTCTATTGCTCATTCCTTGATTCAAATAGTTTTCATCCTGAATAATAATTACATTTTAGAAATATAATTTGTACTAGGATATTTTTTGAAATAAAGGTTTTGAATATTGTGAATTGCAGCATCTCACACATAGCAGGTGATCATTTTTAAATTAACCTATAGTGTATATAGTAATAAACAAAAATGGTATTTCTTTCTGTTAAGTAGTCCCTCTATTTTTATTAACCCTGTTGAAGGTGTTTTTCATGCCACTGTTGTTCTCATTCTTTCTGTTGTTTTCCTTTTTTTTTTTTTTTTTTTTTTTTTTTTGCGGTACGCGGGCCTCTCACTGTTGTGGCCTCTCCCGTTGCAGAGCACAGGCTCCGGACGCGCAGGCTCAGCGGCCATGGCTCACGGGCCCAGCCGCTCCGCGGCATGTGGGATCTTCCCGGACCGGGGCACGAACCCGTGTCCCCTGCATCGGCAGGCGGACTCTCAACCACTGCGCCACCAGGGAAGCCCTGTTTTCCTTTTTTAATGTGTTGAATCGGTAGCAGTAGTGTTATTTGGGGTGTGCAGCAGAAGAAAGCATTGATAAATGTGAAAGGCAATTCCAGCCCCCCTGTGTCACTTTTCTTCCTCTGTGTCCCTAGTTAAATAGAGGATGCATACTTACTTATTCTGCATTTCTACTTTCCTTAATTAGCCTAGACTGAAGCTTGAGGTTTACACCACAATCAACTCTAACATTTTTTTTCTTGCACTGAAATATACGAGCAGGTGCTCTTTTTTAATTATCATTTTACTGAGTGATTATCAAATGGGATAGAATTGCAAACTGGAATTTTGTGAACTGAATTATTCATTAGAGTGAATTTCAATATACCGAACATCAACTTACCATTGCTCGGAGCCATCAGCTAAAGTTTACAAATATTTCCTTACAGGGAATTGTTGTTGCAATAGTATTTCTAGCAGGGGAACGTCAAGTTGGTAAAGCTCTACTATTAACAATGGATCTGTAGACACATGAAAGGAGCACTGTGCCTGCAATCAACAGGCTTAGGCTTCTCAGGCTTTTTTTTTTCTTTTTAAAAAGAAATCTTCAGAAATCCAGTTACAAGATTTACAGCATCTCAGTCTTATGACCTTTAAAATCTTATGTTTGGAGGTTAATAAAATAGATTGATCCAGAGATACTGCATGTTGGAGTCTTTTCTTTTTTCCTTTCAAATGCACTACATTAGATGATGCAGTCTTAAGCTATGGAAAGAGGGATATAGAAACAACTGACTACTAGTGCATGTTAGCTGCCATCCAGCGGCTGGAAGTATAATTCACCCACACCCACTGCCCAATGAGCTAAGGAAATGCTGAACGGAGCCACGTCTCATAAGTACAACAAAGGCTAACAGTAATATACATTTACTGTCTCATATTTATGTAAAGACAGAATGATGGGAAAATTATTGAATGCTTTATTGGAAGTGAAGCCAAAGTCTCCTCCTTTATAATTCTAAGCCATAAGAAACTTATCTTTATGTTCAAACGGTTTCCCTTTAAAAAATGCCGAATTTAGAAAATTTGCCTATCTATGTCATATGAACCAAACTAAATAATAAAATGATTATCAATGATAAAATAGATCTGACTGCATGGGATACAGCACATTGAAGGGGCAAAAATTTTGATATCAATCTCTAGGGAAGAAAAACATGCAAATATATCCATAGTGATCCCAATATGGTTACAGTTACATAGTGAATTCATTCTGAATGATTTTTATCATTTTCGCGCATGTAAAATGTAATACCATTCTCTTATTTTAAATCTTTAACCTCTTTTAAACAATTATAATACCAATGTTTTTAAATACTTTTTGACAATTATTTATTATAAAAATGATGCACATTTATTGTAAAAAGGTAAAAAAAATAAATATCACCATAATCTGAGCATTATTAACAGTGTGCTTTCTAAGAGAAATGCTCTGATTCCCATCTCCCTTTTCTTAAAAAAATATTTTATATGTATATATGTATATGCATATGTACACCTTTAATTTTAGTTTACAAGATATCATGAAAATGTTCTACTGAATATTCCTCAAATTATGATTTAATGGTTACATATCATATTGTTAGGCCTTAATTTATTTAGCCAATATTTTTTTTAGCTTTTAGATTGGTTCCAATTTTTTACTGTTATAAATAACAATATAGTGAATATCTCGGTGGTCAAATCCTTGCATAGATCTCTGCTTATTTATTTCAATAAATTATTAGAAAAAATTATTCCTTAAAAATTATATCCACTGGTTCCCATGAGAAATTAATTTTGTTTCGTCTTTGTCTATATGATAGATGGGAAATGGCTGTTACGCCATTGCTAGTTTAATTCGCAAGTCTTTGACAATAGTGAAGCTAAACATTTCTTAAATATTTATTGGCCATTTGGGATGGGGGGGTTTGTAAATTGCCTGTCCACGTCCCTATTTTTCTCCTAGTGATTTTCTTTCTCCTGATTTATAATTGCTCCTTTTAAGATTGGATAAAGATAGCACACACACAGAAAATGAATAGCTGCTTCAATATTACTATCATACAAAGTAGAATTAAAGACAAAAGCCGAAAAGATTTGGACCAAGATAAGCATTTTACTTTTATAAAAGGTATAATCCACTACGAGTATATGGTAGCTATGTACTGAATAACAGTCCTAAAGTAAAATAAGCAAAACCTGGTAGAAATACAGGCAACATGAACAGAAAAACCGTAATAAAAGGCTGTTCTAAAAGAATGTCATAGAAATACCCTGACACTCCCCAAATAATATTAGTCTTTTAAAGTGCTGTGTAGATGGTCAACAAAAGTAATCATTTGCTGGACCACAGAAACCACACAAGTCACAGTCGCCAACAATAATGTTGTAAATTGGAAATTAATCTTGAAGGAATTTTATTCTCTCAACTGCTTTAAAGTTTAGAAAATCTTCTTTGAAATTACTACTGGATTCTTGCAGAACTCCAAACTGCAAATAGAGGCCATTTGGAATGTAATAAATCCCACTAAAGACTCAAGAGGACTGAATAGCAGAGAGGGAAGGGACTGCATTCACTCCCAGCATCCCGGGAACACAGGGCAGAGAAGGTCAGGAGAGGGGCACCCCTAGTCAGGCTGAGTTGGCACCTCTAACTCAGGGACGGCACTCTGCCTCTTCATGCCTTGAGTGCAGGTCTTTCAGGACCAACCCAGAGCCCACAAGTCCTTGGAGCCCCCCAGGTGCTTGGGAGAATAGATGGGGCCCCAAAGTGAGTCCAGGGCAGGAAGAACAGGTGAGAACTGGAGGTGGTATTACCACCTAAAGTCTCCTTGTTCATTCCTTAACTGGTTCTCAGCTCCCTTTCTGGAATTCTGGGTGTGTTCTATCAAGATTCCTCATTCCCCTCTCCAGGAAAGGAGCTCCCAAATCTGGACTCACTCCGTGCTACAGTTGAATATGAAGGTCAGAGTAGAAAATAAGTGCTCAGATGAGGAAACACAGTCCGAAAGGTAAAGTGACTTGTCCAAAGCCTGTGGACAAAGTGTCCATGTTCATAACAGAGCATTATAAGTCATCTTTTTAAGATGCTTCTCCCATTATTTCTACTAACCCTTGACTCTCAACTCCCTTGCCAGCTGAGTCACATCTTACCTGCTCCAAGAATGGTGCCCTGATTGACACTGACCCTGAGTACTCCTCTACAGAGAAATTAATCCTTAAAGCCTTTACTATTTGTATATATTATTTTATTTGTATCTGTCATATGTTTTACTTTGAATTCAAAGCATGTGGCAATGTGTATAGATTCTTTTCTATAACGGATAAGCACCTGAATTCTTGTGTGTAAATGGAATATTAGAAAATCAAATAATATTTTCTAATTTATATGTCATCATTTAAGTTTTTCACAGAAAAAGAAAGCGAATCCAAGAAATAATGAAAAATCATGTTTTGATACTTTAGAAAGCAATAAATTTGTAATAAAACATTCAATATGTTTAATTTTTAATATTATAGAACACGTCTGTGTTTTTCAAGATTCTTTTGAATCGCAAGGAACAGAAAAACACTCTTATGAATACAGGTGTTAACAAGAAACCTCAATGGACACTTGTTAAAATGGCAAGACAGATTTTATTCAAGCTATTGCAGTAAGGAAGCAAGATCTTAATACAGAACTGAGCTTAACTCTAAATACAGCAGGGGCAGCTGCTGGTTTATAGCCAATAGTCAGGGGTCAATGGATAGAAAACACTAAGAGGAACTCGATTAGATTCAAGGGTGGGGAGATTCTCACTATACTGGCTTAGCAGGATTCTGGCTAAAACTGGGCTTTGCAGGCCAAGCACTGGGCCAAGGATGAGGCAGAGTCACAAAGAGGGCTCAGAGGAGCCTGACTAAAGTTTGGTCAAGGGTGGAGTCCTTGCCAGAGGTAATGGGAGTTTAAGAATAAATGAACGAATGACAAACTGTCGTGGCAGCTGCTCGGCCAGCCTCACAGAGAAATGCCACATCCATCACACCCCACAGTGGCTTCCGGCAGTGCCTCCCTCACTACAGTGGTCAGGCTCCGGAGCAGGGAGCATCTTCCATGCCCAAGTGTTCCACCTCTTTGATGACTCAGCAACCTTCTCCTTCTCCTTTTGTTTCAACTGTTCCTATTACTCCTTGGATCAACCAGAACTCCTGGTTGCAGACAACTGGAATCAACTCTGGATAAATGGCAGAAAAGGAATCTATTAGAATGATCATTTAAAAGGTACAGAGGATAGACAGAAAGACTAGAAGATCGGGCTCAGAAGTTAGATGGGAACCAAGAGATGCTGGAGGTCAAAGATCCGCCAAGGTCACACTATGTGACACGGTCTCCAGATGCCCCCTGACTCCCAGTGCTGCCTCAGCTACCACCACAAATAGGCTGTAAACACACTTGACCTTGTTTCACTCCCCCTAGATTTCAAGTCCCAAACCAGGGCACCTGACTGGAGGCCCTGAACCAAGGCAGCAGCCACGGGAATGGAGACGACACAGAACTGGAAGAACCTGCTGGCTGAGTAGAAGTTGGGGATAAAAAGATCTGAAGGAGATGCCAAGATTTCTCATTTGAACCACAAGGTAAGTGGTAAAGCTATTATCTGAGATGAGAATTCAGTGGTCCGTTGAACTCGAGGTCTCTGAATGTTCCAGTGAAAAGCTGAAAATGAAAATCTGTATTTCAGAAAAGAAACGGGGGCTTCATGATATGGATCTAAGAATCATCAGCATAAAAGTGATACTAATGTAATCACCCCAAGAAGAAGGTAAACATTGAGAAGAGAGGTGAACGTTGGGGCATCAGGGATCAGTGAGATTCAGTGTGAGTTGAGAAAAAGGAACAAATTATAGAAACTGAGACCAGTCAGAGGGGCAGCATGAGAGCCAAGGAAGAGGAATGTATTGGAACTCAAGGCAAAGAAGAAAAATGTTTCAAAGAAAGAAAAAAGGAGCCAAGAGTGTTAAAGCTCAATCCAAATGTCCCTCAAGAAGGGACTGTTTGAATAAACCATGATACAGCCATACAATGGAGTAGAGAGGCACGGGGAGACCTCTACATCCTGCTGTGTGTGATCCCTCAGACACAGGTGAAAAAAAGCACAGTGCAGAGCAGTGTGTCGTATGTCACTTTTGGTGTAAAAAGGGGGAACACACAAATGCATGCATGCGCACGTATTTGCTTATATTTTTAAAATCAAACAATGGAAGAGTAAGCCAAAAACCTAAAGTCAAAAAGTTACCTACAAGGGGAGAAGACAACAATGAAAACTGGAACTCCCTAAATGCACCATATTTTATAGTTTTGACTTATCACGGTTCAACACATAATCATAAAACACAGGGTATCAAATTCTTTTTAAAAACAATCTCTAAAAATGGAAAGTAAATTGAAAAAGAAATGGCTCTGGGAATTCCCTGGAGGTCCAGTGGTTAGGAGTTGGCGCTTTCACTGCAGGGGCCCAGGTTCGATCCCTGGTCAAGGAACTAAGGTCCCACAAGCCACGTGACATGGCCAAAAAAAAAAGAAAACATAGAAATGGCCCTCATTATGTCTCAAGTTGGTGGCTTAACCACAAACAGAAGAACTATTTTAAGCTACTTTAAAATGAAGTAATTTTTTTGTGTATATCTATGATATATACTGAAGATCGAAAGAACCTCAAAGAAGTATTAAATTGTTTTCAGTAATCATACTGTTGGTAATAATAATATGATTGTTATTGGGAATATATAATGGATAGTCTATATCCTACCATATAGTAGGATAAAGCAAATAAGCAACTAGGGTAATGTCATTAGGAACTAGGATTTTCAGTGTAAAAGAAAAGGAACACAAACATAAAAATCAAATAAGTAAAAGGTGTTTAATCTTTTTTCTTTAATTTATTTATTTTATTTTTGCCTGCTTTGAGTCTTTGTTGCTGTGCACAGGCTTTCTCTAGTTGCAGTGAGCAGGGGCTACTCCTCGTTGCGGTGTGGACGCTTCTCACTGCAGTGGTTTCTCTTTGTTGCGGAGCATGGGCTCTAGGTGCGTGGGCTTCAGTAGTTGTGGCACGTGGGCTCAGTAGTTGTGGCTCAAAGGCTCTAGAGCGCAGGCTCAGTAGTTGTGGCACATGGGCTTAGTTGCTCTGTGGTATGTGGGATCTTCCTGGACCAGGGCTCAAACCTGTGTCCCCTGCATTGGCAGGAGGATTATTAACCACTCTGCCACCAGAGAAGTCCCAAAGCTGGTTAATCTTAATTTTGACTGGAAATACCTTTATGAACTCAGATGTATGTTTCTCCTTTTGAAAACAATGTATTTCCTTGCTCTATCCACTGAAATAGTGATAAACAACGATCAACTCAGCAGCAATGAACACCCCTAGGACCCAGACTAGAGTCTCTAAATACATCCCCAATGAAATGGAACCAGATTTCCTTGGATTCCTAGAGTGGAGCAGGAAATAGACAAGGTGAGCCTGGAGCATCTTCATACCAGAAAGCACGGAAGCTGTCAAAGACAACTGAAGTCATGTCAAAGAACACAGGAGCCAACTTGCAGCATCTCCTATGGACCAAAGAGGAAACGTAAACAATAAAAACAATAATGACTGCAATGGATTGAAACAGAAAATATACAAGATCCATGATTTCATGGTGATATTTAAAAAGCAAAAACCAAAAACACTTTGGTCATTTCAGGAAGTTGCTCTGGCACCAACTTACTTTGAAAACTGATAAAGGGAAAGGATCAATCATTGTTCCTGCTTTTCCAGGACAAACTGTATTTCACAGCAATCAAACAGCTTATGAGATGGTCGAATTTAAAGAAAAACTCTAGCTTTAAAATGCAGAATAAATGAGAGTAAGTCACCATTTGAACCCTTAATGAAACAGTGAATCTAGGCAGCAAGTATCAATAGATGCTAAAACCAGGACTTCCCTGGTGGCGCAGTGGTTAAGAATCCACCTGCTAATGCAGGGGACACAGGTTCGAGCGCTGGTCTGGGAAGATTCCACATGCCGCGGAGCAACTAAGCCCGTGCACCACAACTACTGAGCCTGAGCTCTAGAGCCCCCGAGCCACAACTACTGAGCCCGTGTACCACAACTACTGAGGCCCGCGCGCCTAGAGCCCGTGCTCCGCAACAAGAGAAGCCACCACAATGAGAAGCCCGCGCACCGCAATGAAGAGTAGCCCCCGCTCACCACAACTAGGGAAAGCCTGCACGCAGGAACGAAGACCCAACGCAGCCAAAAATAAATTAATTAATTTTTTAGAAAAACAGATGTTAAAACCATTGTGTGGAAGATTGATGGAGAATTTTACAGTAGAAAAATGAGGGCAAATTCATTGATCAATCTTAACGTCATTAAAAGAGAGATTACAAGACATTATGCCCCTTAATGCAATGTTATAGGAGCTACACAGCACTGCCTATGAAATATTCTTGTCAAAATAAGAAAAAAGAAAAGTGATTCTCATCAAGCTTCTATATCTAACTACCAGTTAAGGGAAAGGTGGGGACAGAGGAAATTGTTAGATGACACCATGATGATGAGGTCAACCAAACTCACAACAGGGAAAACTCTAACAGTATAAATGACACTGTTTCTTCAACCAGCAAGAAGTGATGCTTAAATGGGGGGGGGGGGGGGGCCTTCCCTGGTGGCGCAGTGGTTGAGAGTCCGCCTGCCGATGCAGGGGACGCAGGTTCGTGTCCTAGTCCGGGAAGATCCCACATGCCGCGGAGCGGCTGGGCCCGTGAGCCATGGCCACTGAGCCTGCACGTCCGGAGCCTGTGCTCCGCAATGGGAGAGGCCACAACAGTGAGAGGCCCGCATACCGCAAAAAAAAAAAAAAGGAGAGTAGGGGAGGAGCTGCTATAGATTGAAAGAGATTTACAAGACACACCAACCCAGGTCAGTATACTAACCTTCTAATAAACCAACAGCTTCCAAATTGTTTAAATAAAAGGACATGGAGTGAGTACTAAAGACACTGAGAATAGGTGGGTGTGATAAATGATACTGTGATTTTTTTGGTCTTTACTTGTTAAACATACATACATGATGTGATGTTTGGGATTTGCTTTAAAATCCCCTGGCAACAACAAAGGAGAAGAAAAAATAAAACAATTCTCCAAAACTGTCAGAGAATGTGGCTAATTGTTGAGCTGGGTGATGAGTATCATGGAGGTTTCATTCGACTTTTTTGTCTACTTTTGTGTATTCTTTAAATTTTCCATAATAAAAAGCTATAAAAAATGTTTTTAATGGTTTACAGTGTTTAAATTGACATGGAGTCCAAGCAGGAGAAGGATTGAGAAGTATCCATCTGATGTGAGAGAATAATGTGAACATCGTGAACAGAAACCACACTGTCTTGTTGCTTTGGGGTCCCAGGCTTCTTCCTCACCCCAAACCCCCTCTCTCTACACCCTTTTATACCATCTGCTCTAGTTACACCACAATGTCCAAAACACCTGTCTGGTACCAGTCCTCCTATGTTGGGAAAAATGCCCTGTGCCTTGTCCATTTGCTAAGTTCCTATTCTTTGCTTCCAACTTGCTTAGGACTCACCTTAGGAAAGATTTCCCCAACGCCACCCGCTGTTCTCCATCCTTACACCCTTCCCTGCTTGCACACAGTACAATGTAATGTAATCGTGTGTTCAGATAATTCTCTCCCCTCTACTAGACTGAGCCCTTCAAGCATTTATTGTTGGGGGTATATTAATAATATTTAACAACCTATACACGAAAAAAAATCAATATATAAACCAACATATAAATTGGATGTTTTAATACTTTCCCTTTTATCTCTAGAGAAAATACATTATATATATTATAAAACAACAAGGTCTTATAGCACATCAGCTTAAAATACATATCTGGTCTAAGGCATTATTTGATATAATCAATAATCTTCCAATAAATCTCCCCCATTGATTTGACAGTCATTAGTGGCATAGTCTTGGAGAATTTTTAATATCAGCTCTATTATTCATGGGGCTGAATATTCACCCAGTTTCTACTGAATTAATGGCAAATATATTCAAAATTTTCCTAGCCCTCCTAATACTGAGATTCTTACATATTCAAAATCTCCGCTAACAACAGTGGTAGGCTGAATATCATTATTCAGCCCCCAAAAACGTCCATGTCCTGACCCGCAAATCTATGAATTACTGTACATGAAAAAAGTGACTTCGCAAAGGTGAATAAACTAAGGACCCGGGGAAGGGAGAGGATATCCTGGATTATCCAGGTGGGCTCACTGTCATCACAAGGGTCTGTCTAAGCAGGAAACAGGAGGGTCAGACTCAAGAGAGAAGTTGATGTGATAAAGGACGGGGTGTTGGAACAATGCCAGGAGGGGGCCACGAGCCAAGCAATGCAAGTGACCTTGAGAAACCACAGAAGGAAAGGAAATGGATTCACCCCAGAATCCGGAAGGAATGCCTGCCAACACCTTGATTTTACCCAGTGAAATGGACTTTGGGCTTCTGACCTCCAAAACTGTATGAGAAGAAATGTGGGTTAAGTCACCGAGTTAGTGGTCATTTGTGACAGCGGCAGTAGGAAACTAATAAACAACTAAGTCTTCAGGGTGTTTGCTGGCATGTCGTATTTAAGGTCGAACCCAACCATTCAGGTTCTGTGAGAGATGGTGCAGTGGTGTGGGTAAGAGGGATGGCTCTAGGCTGGGTTGCCTCCTGTAGAATTTTGGTGTAAAGTATCTTCTCTATGCTTCAGTTTTCTCCTTCATAAAATGGTGGGGGGAAGAGGATGCTAATTATAGTACCCAAATTAATTTTCTTTTAGAACATGTTTGGCACAGAGCAGTGAGATATATATATATATATATATATATATATATATATTCGTTAATGCCTATGATAGGTTGGCATTGGCATTGAGGGGTTTTAATGACTTTTCCAGGGATGTTGAAAAGCAACTTCCCTGGCCCCATACCACCCACACAAGTCCCATGCATCCTCTAGGGTCTCTCTCCAGCCTCAGGAGTACCCATGATGTCCAGGGAGACTGACACTCCACATCAGTGCCTGGGTGGCCCCCATTGCCACTCACACTCTTTCCCTGGCTTCCTTACAGCCAAAGTCCTAAGGAGACCAGTTTCTACAAGAGTGCACAGCCACAGCTTCATGGGCCAGATGGGCACCAGGTGTTTGCCCATTGGGGTGCCAATGCTACCACCACCATTCACTGTTTCCCTATCGCCTCTGAGCCCACTGTGAGAGGCATGTGGATGACCCAGAAGCCATGGAAAGCGTGTCTAGGTGGTTAGGAGGCTGGTAGAGACTAGGATGGCTGAATGGCAGGCTCCCTTGGGACTTCCCAGGACGTGGGGAGTATTGATGGAGCACAGACTGACCCTCTGGAGTCTACATGGGGAGGGGGCAAATAGCAGGCATCCAAGAGGCAGAACTTTAGGGGATGGACTTGGGCACCAACAAAAAGAAGAGATGCCAGTCTACAGCTCTGCCCAGGCGGAAGTCTTTAAATTGCTGGATAATGGAGAAGAATCATGGACTCCCAGTGAGGGGACAGAGAGTACCCAGGGCAACAACGGGGCCCTTGAGAGTTCAGAAGCAAGGGTTTACTTACCATATGGAATGGAGGTACCCAACATTTCAACAATTAGTATGGCTGTACCAGTATGTATCTGCCGAATTTCAGCCTTGTCTAAAATTCCATCTTGTATTCTGCAGTGGATATCGAAGATTCACTCATTCAACATCCATGCCAATCCATTTCTAGTAATTTTTTTTTTGTTCTGTAGTAACTTGACAGCTAAAAACTACATTTCCCAGACTCCTTTGCAGCTCCCTTGCAGCTAGGGATCCATATGTCATTTAGGTTCTTCCCATCAGGTGAACTTGCATGAGATTTTGAATCAGACCAAGCTCTGATGGGAGGTAGGGTGTGAGACATCCACTTTGCTAGTGCAAATTACGGCAGAGGTGATGTGGCCATGGGACCAGGACCAGGCTGGCAGTTCACTGATCAAGTAGACGCCACGTTTCCTTTAGTGGCCCAGCTCTGTGGTGTGGCTTTGGAAGCTCAGCTGCTTATTTTTATATTTTATACTGTTTATTTTGTTCAAAACTTCACACTCGATTCAGTGTGACAGCTGAACCCCTTGATAAAGTCCTTTGCACTTTAAACAGGAAAGTGGATGCTGATGTCTATAACTGAGAACAATGACCGAGCAAATGGTACCAGAAATGAAATTCAGGCAACAGCTCCTCACAGGAATGTGGAATCTGAGCTTGGCTACCTGTACCCAGATGCTTTCAGACACGGGGACACTAACAGTCACAGCACACAGTGGCAAAGCAGTTACTTAGATAGTCACTTGTAGTGGTCCGGAATGAAGCGACGTTGGAGGCCATGGCCTTAGAAACCCCAAGGTCTCCTGCAATTAACAATTACGGGGAATGTAAAGAATACAGCGCTGTAGGGTAACTGCCACTGAGCAAGGTAACTGCACCGGGGAAGGGAGATTCCCAGACCCTTGGAAATTAGTGAATCCTGCTCTGAGCTGGCAAAGCATGCCATGGTGGGCCACCAGTCAAAGCAGGGGAGTCTGGGGTTAGTGATAAATGGTGTTTGACTCCAAGTCTCTCTCCAGTGGACCCAGTGGATACATGGACTCATCCTGTGAGCCAATGGACAACTGAACTCGTCCAGTGGTTGCTTCCACAATGCCTAAGTGTATCATCAGAACAGACATCCTTGGCAAATGACAGAACCCTCCATTTTCTCAGGTATAGATCCTCCCGGAACATCCTCTCCCACTGAAAACAGAAAGCGGTGCCACTGTCAAAGCTGTGACAGGTGCAGGTGGCAATCCCCACCGCAAACCCTTCTAATCCTCCTCTTCTACCAGTACCTGTCTCAAGACAAATGACTCTGGAGCAGGGCTCCTCAGTCTCGGCACTCCTGGTCTTTGGGGTGGATAAATCTTGCACTGTGGGACGGTTAGCAGCACCCCTGGCTTCTAGCCACTAGGTGCCAGTAGCACACCCTCTCCAGTTGCGATGTTGTCTCCAGACATTACCAAATGCCCCCTGGGGGACAAAACTGCTCCTGGGTGAGAAGCCCTGAACAACACGAAATAAGCTTAATCAGAGATTGACTCTAATTACAGCTGCTGTTTCCAAATATGATTTCTTGAACTAGAAAGGAGCACAAGTTTTGTTGAGCCTCTTTGGCTTTTGGAAGCGATATATCCCATATTGGGGGGCACTGCTCCTGCCATGGACATAGTAATGTATAACGCTTCCAGCTCTGAGTCGGGGCGCAGGGAGCCTAGAGCAAGACACGGCTCCTCTGACCCTCTGACCCAGCTTGAAGCTCCTGGGGAAGATGGAATGCTGCATAGAGGCCTGGGAAGAAAATCATAGCAAAGGCCCCCTGCCCGCTTTGGAAATAACTCTTCTCTTCCTGAAACAGCTCCTAGCTTGCTACTGGGGCCAGTAGAAACTCCAAGTGCCGTGGTACCTGAAATTCCCCTCATAAACCCAGTGTTTTCTGATCCTTCAGGTCATAAATGTGGGCTTTTGCAATGACTGTCCACCAGATCCGGAAGGCACAGGTAAGTTCCGTGAGCAGGGAGCTCACATTCCCGGGGCAGCTACACCTGGGCACCTAGGCACCACCTCCTCTCTCACAACCCACACGTGGGGCCTCTTGGGGGGGCGGGCAGCATCGTGCAATGCTTCCGGTTTGCTCCTACGCTTAAACCGGAAAGGTGGAATCTTACAAGATCAATTTCCTCGCAGGACAGATTAGGAAACTGGTCCCTGGAGAAGTTCAGTCGCTTCCCCCAGATGAGGGAGGCAGGTGGTGACTGGCCAGGACGAGAACTCAGGGCTCCTTGTTTATGGTCTTTTTGCACATTTGAAGGTGAAGAGTTGGTCTAAGATTCTCTAGTTAAGAAGTGATTCTGCATCCTACCTCAGCCCTTTCCTTAATATTAACCATACCTAGAGAAAGAAAATCTAGCCATCTGCTGCATTTCATGACATTGTTAAGCTTCTAGAAAAACAGAGGGAGTTTCAACTACATTAACACAAAACCTTCTCATCCATCCAGCTCTGTTTCATTGCTCTATCCTTAGATGGTTTACCCAGCCTCCTCGAGTTTATAGGAATCTTTATTCATGTCCAAGCTAATCATAATCATCCTTGATTTGCTTAGAATTCACATAAGCGAGTGGAGTAGAATCATGACAATAATGCTTCGTGCAGGAAATTAAAGGTAAGCCATCTAGACTTTGTTTAAGAAATGAGTGCAATTAGAGTCAGTATCATTTGCTGAAATAACTTCATCACCTATGAAAAATAACATCTATAAGTTTCACACAAAATGTACTGGTCTGATTACATGAAATTTCATGGTATTTTCCCAAAAGGGTAATAATATTAAAATTCAAATGCATTTTGCTTCAATTCCTTAACCTTGAGCAGTAAGTCACTGAAATATTTTTAGGCTTCTCCACAAGATGGGGCTACTCTCCAAGCAATTCTGTTGCTAAGCCGTGTGGCATTTTGAAAATGTTTGATTATAAAGTGTCACTCACGCTAGCTGTCTTGAAAGGATGGCTCATTAACTGCAACTCTAGGAATCATTAATTAAGGTGAAGGGTAGGAATTTCCAGCACCATTTGAGGAGCTGTAACTCCTCAGCCTCTGCTTGTTCATGCAATTGTCTTCAAGTCCAGGCTTGCGTTCTACAGCCCCCAGTTCTCGACTTCACTAGGAAAGCCAGTGTGAAGGGCACTCTTCCATCTCTGCTCCCAGTGACCTTGCACCTCCTTATTCCCTGATCCCCTCCAAACAAAATGCCATGACTTCACGCCGACTATGGACGCAAACAAAGCCGGTCTTGAGAAAGAGATGGACAAGAGTGAAGCAAACACCCCACGTGTGCAGAGATGAGAGTCCAGGGTACTTGCCAGTCCTGACTCTTGCCCTTTTCTCAAATCCAGCCTCGTTGCTGCCCACACTGTGATTCCCCAGGGCAACCCTGGCCACTTGGGCTTTAACCCTTCCCTGCTTTCATTGGTTTAGGTTTTTGCAACCAAAAGGATCCTAATCTATGCACGATATCACCATTAGAAGGAATCTTACAGGAAGCATTTACTAAAAAATATATGAAAATCCATAACCAATATTTATTTAGTTCCTTGATGGGCTCCCGTGAGCAGAATCTGGGCTAAACACACTAAACAAGGTCACTGAGTCCCACACTTTCAAGCACCACCTCTCATCCGTTCAGCCTCACCTGTCTCTGAGGCCCTGGACCACCTGTTCTGGCCCAGCTGTGGCTTTGTATCCAACTCTGGGTGGGCGCTGACCACCTCTGCATACACACGGCCCACAACAGTTCTTGCTTCATTTCCAGACTGTATGCCCCTCACCTCCTGCCCAAGGTTTCACTGTTGCCACAAGACACCTGGAATCTGCTTGTCACCCATGACGCACAACCAGAAGAAAAAGGGAATTAATTAATGTCGATGAAGCAAACGTTCACCAGTGGGAAAGTACAGCACAAGGCAAGTTCTCCCTTCCCCCTCCTGCTGCATGGCCGGCCTCATGCTCCCAGCGGCCTCCTGGCGAAGAGTCCCACCAGACTGCTACCTGGAAGCATCCAGCTAAATAACACACCCTCCTAGGTTTTCCCTCTTTCCCTCTCTCACTCCTCTTTCCCCTCAATGCCTGCTTTCCTGGGACCGCACTCCTAACAAATTGGTAACACAAATCCATGCCCCGGCTCTGCATTTTTAGGGAACTCATTCCAAGATGTTCTTGATTTAAATGAGGTCTATGGTCAAGTTAGAAGCTGAACATGGTAGAGACGAAAAATTCCTGGCTAGTTTTCTTTTCAGTAACTGAAAATGCAATAGGATACATGTCTCCTGGACAGGAGACATGAAGCAATTTATCCCCCTGTAAGTGGGTTCCACTGAGTGTTGCCGTAGTAACAGATCAGCAATCGATTTCCCACACAAGAGAATGAAGGGAAAGATCCTATTAGCAAATGAACTAAGTTTACTGCCTCGTTCTATACCAGATATGAGCGAATTTAATGAGATGCTTCAATGGGACTTCTCAAGTAATAACTACTTTGCCTGGAGAAAAATGAACACATCGTGATAAGCCTGTTACACAGAAACCAGAACTGAAAAAGGCCAGATTCAAGGAAGCCACTTCCTGGGCAGCCACTAGATGGAGAGCTTAACCATCCCTTGGATTCTTTACCTAAAAGAGACACTCCAGGCTTGGCTCTGCCCTTATTCTGGTTGTTAAGACTTCGCTATTTGACAAATAAAGATCTACTTGCACTAACCTGAGAATGTAAGAACTGTCTAAATTTAAAAAGTTGAGAATTGTTTTATTATAGATAATACAAAAGTAGGATAAACATAGAGCATAGAGAACATTTTAGTTGTCCAGGGGCTGTATTTTTTTCCTGCTGCTCCATTAGCTTCCTACTCTTTGGCGGGAGGCATTATTATAGTGTTTGATGAGGGCTTTGCTTTGTTTTACTTTACTTTGAAGGGGTATCGGTGTTTGCTGGTTTTCTTTTTAATATTTTAATTTTATTGGAGTATAGTTGATCTACCATGTTGTTAGTTTCAGTTGTATAGCAAAATGATTCAGTTAAACATATACATGTATTCACTCTTTTTTAGATTCTTTTCTCACAGAGGTTATCACAGAATAGTGAGTAGAGTTCCCTGTGCTATCCAGTAGGTCCTTGTTAGTCATCTATCTTATATTTTGTAGTGTTTGTGTGTTCATCCCAAGCTCCTGATTTATCCCTCCCCCTAACATTTCCCCTTTAGTAACCATAAGTTTGTTTTCGATACATATAAACCTGCTTCTATATTGTAAATAAGTTCATTTGTATTTTTTATTAGATTCCACGTATAAGTGATATCATATATTTGTCTTTCTCTTTCTGACTTACTTCCCTTAGTCTGATCATCTCTAGGTCCATTCATGCTGCTGCAAATGGCATTATTTCATTCCTTTTTATGGCTAATATTCCATTGTATATATATATATATATATATATATATATATATATATATATA